>NC_089735.1:4332127-4484255 GCF_035083965.1 Branchiostoma lanceolatum
CCATGATTGCAATCAGTGTACATTCCTGTAATCGATTATTTGGTTGTGAATTATTCATATTTATGAAATAGACACCGTAACAATGGAAACCGTCACAAACCTCAACTACCAAACACACCCCTCTGACAAATGTCTGACGCAACAATGTCGTCAAACGCATCAAAAAAGGGAAACCAGGCTGGTGTTTGTGTCGTGTTGTTTCTGAAAATAAGCTGAGTTTATAAACCTTATTGTTTGGAGGTGACAAACGTTTATAAATAAAGCCGCTTGTTGAGCAAGTTTGTGTGTCCAGTACACAATGGAGAAAATCGGCCTCTTCAAACATACAGTCAACAACCGTCTGCCTCTGGTAGTTTGTTGAGCAAAGTGTGACCACAAGAGGAGCCAAGTCTGTAAGGAACTTTCACTCTTCGCCTTTCTTAAGCGCCTGTGGTCTTACAGGTGCAGACAGGTGTTAGAATCGAGCCATTTCTGGGACAGGTAACAGGTGCTTGTTACCTGTCGACTCGCGCGGCCATTTTGAGGGGGTGAAGCCAGGCTGATCAGGTTACCAAGTTACTGTACACAAAATGTGCGCCTTGCATGCCTGCTTCTTAAAAGATTCCCTCTCGAGAAATCTCAGGATTTTCTCAGGAATTCTTACCGGTAACAGCAAACTTCAATGTTTGTAGCTCTCCAGTCTTCTAACTTTACAAGTCAGACAGTTCTAGAATGACAGGTGTGTTTGTATGCAAGTGAGGTAAGTAGGAATGTGTCTTAACAAGCTGTGTTATGGGCTGGAACCTTGGCAACCTTAAGGCTGTCTTAAGTTAGTTCACACCCTAAGATTATAGCCTGTGCTATTTTAATCACCTTAAACAAATTACTGTCAGCAATAACAATGCATTCCTCTGGATTTAAAACCTTTATGATATGCGTAAGTCAACCCACAAAAAGATTGAATCTAATGAAAACAAACATGCATAATGTATATTTTCTTCTTTTCCCGTAGACCTTAGCATGGCTCTGAGGTGACGATACCAGGATTTTGCTGCAATGGAAAAGTATGAGAACTTGGGGCTTGTGGGGGAGGGCAGCTACGGCATGGTCATGAAATGCAGACATAAAGACACTGGGCAGCTGGTGGCCATCAAGAAATTCTTAGAAAGCGAAGACGACAAAATGGTGAAAAAAATCGCCATGAGGGAGGTTAGAATGCTAAAGGTAAGTAACAACGTTAACGTTAAGTTCTCAGGCCAAAAATCAACTTGCAGGAACACGGGTGTTCATACAAATTTTACGGAATGCATACAAGTTTTATGAAATACAAATTTTTTCGGAATTCATACAATTTCCACTACTAAGAGATATACAAATTTTACAAAATTTATACAATACACTACTAAGATACATACGAATCTTACGGAAGCTTTTTCAGGATATATACGATCTTTACTATTAGTAAAACTCTTATGATTCCTTAAAATTTGTATGAATGCCTAAATGCACCCCTGGAACAGTTAATGAATGCTTGTGTTGGTGTGGACTTGTGTTTGTTTAGCTAAGCCTTTAGTCCCAAAGGTCTGAACAGTGTGGAAAGGAGTTGTCAAAGAGTCCCACATTAGAGCTGATATTTACAAGCACCTACATATCCCCAGGCTAATTCCAACACATTACCCTGTACAACATGTTATGGAGTAAAGGAAGAAACGGGCACAGTGCGCCAGGTAACCTGGTAGGTGGCGTCTCATTGGATGTGGTGTCGCGTTGGCGTAACGGTAATGGTATTTGGCTCAGAACCCAGAGGTTCTGGGTTCAAATCCCTTGACATGTTCCGTTGACGTTGTGTCCGCACTTACCACAAATTTCCTCACTTCGCTCATGTGTAAACGAGTACCTGACTTTGGTTGAGTACATCCCTCTGATAGGACGTTTATTGAAGGTCCTGTGTTTGAGGAGAGCCATACCTCGAGCTGGTTAAAGAATCCACCACTCTTATGTAGCAAGGAGGTTTTTCCTTGTATATAGAAAAGAGTGGGAGTCCTTCCTGGTGTGAGAGGATCAATTAAATCCGGATATGCAGCTTGTACTGTTCAGGACAAAGCTGATGTGTTATGCCATGAGGCAGTTTACCGGGTATACAATACAAATGTGATACATACACCAGCAAATTACCAGAAATTTTGCATACAATTTAGTGTAATTAGCTGGCAAGGGCCAAAGGTTGCAACAACAAAAATTCTTTTTCCCAGGGTGATATATTTCGTTTCTAGTCTGGGCACATTGAAAGCGATGAACAGTATGTAGTGAATATAATTACAATTCATCAAAGTTTCATTATAAATCATTACAACAAGCAATAAGACAAAATGATTGACAGCCATAACAGAAAGCAGACTCATACAAATTCATTTCTTTATGATCTAGAGAAAACTGTAGCATATTATGTTAGCTTACGACTCTTTTCAGTCAATGGAATTATTCGGATATCTTTGCAAAAGCCCTTGTAGCCTATTTTCCAAAGTGTTTGTGTGCAAGATGGTATACAAGGGAAGGTGATACCACTGTAAGATTGCTTTTACGATTATGTATACACAACCAGGACACTGCAAAGGGCCAGTCCTTCCTTTCTTGGCATAAACACTCTTTTATGAACTGTTATCTTGACCATAAAGCACTCGAGAACCGCGTAAACTCCATCTTTTGGAGCTGTTTACAAAACTCGCCGGGTCATTGTGGCATTGTATGAGGAAGTCATGCAATCTTACCCATAACAACAGACGAATCATGGTGCTCAATCTGATAAATTATCCCTCCCCAAACAAGGCATTGTCATATCTGTGTGCTGCCGGGACAGAAGAACCCCACACGACGCTATCTTATCAGGAATCGAAAACGGTAAAGCCAGACTATGGAGTAGGAGGCCAGTTGTTTACCCCGGTTTAAGACTGGACATAATGGAGTGGTTTGGTTGCCCGGTAAAGGTGGGTGGGGGGCAGTGGGGCGTAAAATCAGGTGTGAAAATGGTCAACCTTATCTCGATCTTCTGGGCCCATCCAGGACTCACAGACTCCATCAGACAATTGTTTTTTAGCGTGATCCCACAATTTGTATGCTCACTAGTACGGGTATATAATTATAAGAATAAAGATAATACGTGAAGCCATCAAAACGTATATTTACGATTACAGGTAGTATTGAAGCCCATAGCAGCATAAGCTACTATGGGTGTCACTTCAGATTGATGGAGTTACTTAGTGATAATCACTCAACTGTCTATTGCCTGATTACTGTATACTATAAATCTGTCACCAGCATTATTAATATCATGTGCATGATTTTGATAAACAGAATTAACCATATAGTCTTTAGCTTCCTATTTTGTTATATCTTGGTAAAAATCTTATTCACAGCTTATGTGCCAGCTTTGCCATGAAATGCGGTACAGATAAAAAGTTAAGAGGCAGTACAACAATTGTAAACTTGTATGAAATGCACTTTTCTAGCTAATTCTAACCACTGAAGTGTACAAAGTGGTAAAAAACAGTGCTCTGTTTGTTTGTGTTGTATACCCGGTATGGCGTAACACACCAGAATTTACTCAACTGTACAATCTGCATATCCTTACAGATTTATTTGATCCACTCACACCAGGAAAGACCCCTACTCTTTTCAATAAGTAGGATGGGTTCTTATACCTGCCAGAGGTGTGACTCTCCTCAAACACGGGACTTCCATTAAATTTAAACATCCTTTACGAGGGACATCCCTAACTTAATCTAGGTACCCATTTTCACCTGAGTGAAGTGAGGAAATTTGTGTTAAGCCTTTCGAATTCCCAAGGGCACAATATCAACGGGGATTCTGGGTTCTGGGCAAAATGCCCTGCCATAACACCACCACGATGCCACAGTTGCCTGATTAAAAAGCATACCATTTGATACTTTTTTTAAAGAACTATAATTGTATGCACACAATCTCTAGGGGTTTGTCTTGACAGAACTATCACTCGTTAAAATTCTGTCACATCAAAAGTCTGTTTAATCTGTTATTAAGCTGCAATCTCTCCAAGATACCAAGAGATTTAGCCTCCCTCCTCTTGGGAAATTTCCCAAGTACTTACTGAAAACAGAGGAAAAGATATCGAAAGTGATACATTACTATGTGACATTGTGTCCATGGCAGGTCATAAATTATTCAATGAATTTTTCTAGATGATTGGCAGCATGAATTTGTGAGGGCTAATGTATATGATGAAAGCTTTCTATTCATACGTGATATATTAGCAGAAGAAGTTGTAAATTCTACCCTAAGCCTTCAGAAGTGGCTTGAAATATTCTATAGCAAAATATATATATATTTATATATATATACATATATATATACCGGTATATATATATATATTATATAATTCATAATACAGTGCCTCTGTTCTTTTAGCTTGCCAAATGGCAGATTTTGTACAATTTTTTTCTGTAATCTCAAAGTCAACATTTTTCATGCAAAGTCCAACATGCAGGGAGATATTTTGAGCCCAGATATTGGTACTAGTTATAGTCAATGGTGACAAAGGATTAACATTTGTTATTACAAGAAATTAAAGAACATACTATTAGGAGATTAAAGGATGAATAGTAAAATGCACTCCTACAAATTGATAATAGTTATAATTACTGATATTAGATTACTTCGTGTTCTTATTTTTAGACACTTTGTTACAGTCGGATGCGGAATTGGCCCTCTGAGACATAAATGTCAATAAAATCTTAATTTACTATTCATGACAAATGGTCAATTGTACAACAATACTAGTACTCAATTCCAAAAGTAAAATATCTGTAATCCAACAATTACTATCATAATTATAGTTAAGCTCATATTCTTGATGTAAACCTTTTCAAATGGGCAGTGTTATATGCAGGTGCAGCATACTAGTAATAAACATGACTTCAACTTCTAACACTGGAAGTGGTGATTGAAATTCAAGCCACAGAATCTTCAATTTGGAGGCTCTACCTACTTTGTCTTCCTTTTCCATTCAGTCTTCCAATTTAAAAGAACAGTTACTTATTACAATCTCAATTTACTCTTTTAATGCAGGTGTTGATAAAACGGTCTATTTTTCTATTGTTCTGGCGGAACCTATGTTGCCTAGTGTTAGCCTGCTTATGTCTAACAGCTCTTTTGTTGTCCTCGCAATCAATGGGGGTCGGTTTCCAGCTGTTAAGAAAGAAAGGTCCTTCTAAAGACGCAGCGAGCTGAGTAATGCTCGCAGGGGCATCTTTGTCGTGCGCTCAGCCGTGGCCTCCTGTTGATTTCACGGAAGTGATCGCTAATGGTTCTGATTGTATTCCACGGATCAATTAAGTTCTAATCTTCAATCTTATTGACGTAAACTAACCTAGAAGAATAGAATGGTGCAAAACACTCAAAGTGTTTATACATTTCTGTGTCTGTATTATTGTCGGTACTATTTGTCAGTCTTATGAATCAAAAACTATATTGCAGTAAACAGAGATTGATATGTATTCAGAGCCATATATCAAGTACAGTAATAAGTTTCAATCATCTACAGTTATTAAACATTTTATGTGTGATGGATTGTAGACGTCAACGCAAACAAACCCACAAAGGGATTTTGAATTGTGACTGGCCTAATCTAACTGTCACATTAACCTAAGTAGGAATACACATTTGTAGCCATTATTATTAGTAAATCTAATGGCCCATTATTCATATTTGAGAGTGTTTGTTGTTCGGATTGTTTATGTATTGCTATGCTGAATAGCCCTGATTTGTTATCGGACACTTGACACATAAGAAGTTGATGAAACTCTTTGAAGGAACCTTTCTAAGCCACAAGGATAAGAAAGAAAGGGACATTGACTTGCGCTTGTAATCCTAAACCTCTTTCTACACCTTTGTGCCGGATACGCAGTCCCGTGTTTGTGTGGGGTTGACCCTCGCCCTGGTTGGTTACCTGTACGGTTCCCGTTACCGACTTGAGTCGACCTTCCTTCACAACAGCAACAGCCCATGTTCTATCTGCTAAAGAGGGTAACGAAGCATCTTCTGAAAGCTATGTTCAAAACAGGTTGAATATTATGAACAAGAAGTATTTGGCATTTTGTCTGTGGTATCGTCCAACCCTTGATAGTGAAGTCAAGTAAGGTACCAAACTTTACTTGATCAAATAAAGATTGCAGGTGTGCACTTTGGGAAATGTAAATAAAAGAGAGGTGTGCATGCAGCTTGCATGTAAGCAAATATGCAGTAATCTCATACTCTTGAGTCATAGTAGCCTTGGACAGAGCATGTTTTTACTCATGATCAGTTGAGTAAATGGTCAGTTTTGTTTAAGTTATGTAGTATCATGCCATGTAAGTTTTTCGTAAATGTGTTTTCATGTTCTGCAGGGCTCAAAATCAATTTTTTGGAACAGGTGTACTGGTGTCTGGTGCACAAGTAATATGTCAAAGTTATATTGAGGATTAAATTGATTTTCCTGATACTCAAATTTCAAGAATATCTGTACAAACTAGCTCGTGTGTGTAGCACCTTTACCCAATAGCCTACAAAAATATCTACTAGTAGGTACACTTGTCAAAAATTAGGTGCACAGCTCCAATTTTGGGTATACAAAAGTGCACATGCACCCAGTATTTCAAGCCCTGTTCTGTAAATAGATTCATGAGGTTGATACATGAAGATTACTATATATACAAATGTACAAGTTCTTTACCACACAACCCTTTAGGTATAGGTAACTCAGCTGAAGAAGGTTAAGCTGAAGAGATACCAAAACGTTCACTGATAGAGAACTTTGGTGTGTGTAGCCAAGAACTCAATTAGCAGTGTTTACATGTTGCAGCATGCCGGCGGTTCGACTTGTTTGAAGGTTTAGCACACGACACTGGCAGCATGGATTCAAAGGTTAACAATGTTTGGCATACCGGTACCATGTTTGTACAAAGTCTTATCTACATAACGTTATATATATATACACAACCTAGGTCATTACTTTACCTGTGGACCTACCACCAGTTTAGTAAACTAAGTTCTTTAATTGAACTTCACTTCAAGAACAGAGACGTGACATATTAAAGTTTGTCATAATTTTATCCTTTGTCATAAAGGTCCATGTATTTTCTTTTCTGTACATAATTAGATTATCATGGTTTCATCCGTAAAACTTTCAAGAACGATAGTGTCTGACCTGAAGACAGGATCCTTGATGTTTCTCAGCATTGACAGCTGTTAGTTTTCATTGCCAGATTCTTGCGTGAAAGGTTGAATGCTTCGAGACAAGTTTACATCACGCAAGTGGCCTTTGAACTTCTGCGTTGCCATGGATACCACGACAACATACCGCATGGATGATAACCTCGTGTTTGCGCCGGTTTTCTGGGTCAGGAGAGCCTACGTGCTTGAATGACCGTGTACAAGAAAAGTCCACAGAAATCTGACATCTTTTCATGGGAATGTAAATGAGTTTAACATTGTCCGAGTTTGCATGGATGTCAGTAGTATTGTACGTAGTGTATTTAACCACACAGGGAACTTGTCCATGAGTCAATAAGGGTTACAATTATATGGCCATTCTGGACAAGGGAATAAAGAACTAAACTTGTATGTACTTAGGCAAGCAAGTCTAGGCTGGCAGCCGAACATAATGATGATTTACATTCTAGAATTTCTGAAGAAAGCAATGCATAAATGCAAAAACGTTGAATTGGTCTTTCTTTTTATGTTGTATGCAATTGGCAAAATTGTATTCTTGAAATCATATTACAGTCAATGTGATATTACTGAATTTCTAGGTCTTTTTTAATCGTTTTGTTACTAGTAATCATGAATTATAACAGTGAGTGGTCTTCTTTTCCAGCAACTACGGCATGAAAACCTGGTGAATTTGATAGAAGTATTCCGAAGAAAGAAGAGACTATATCTAGTATTTGAATTCGTGGACCACACGGTTCTAGACGATCTAGAACGATATCCAAATGGACTGAACGAAACTCACGCCAAGCGGATATTGTGGCAGGTGTTGAAAGGAACGGAATTCTGCCATAATCACAACGTAAGTTACCTTTCTCTTGTTACCATAGCAACTGATGGGAAGCATTTGTTACCTAGCAACTGATGGAAGAAACCATTATTGGAGGGGAGTTACTGCAATTTGATTTATTTTGAACACTGAAAAACACTGTAGTAACAGAATAGAGTCTCTTCTCTATTTTCAATCTTGAAAAAAGAACTACACAGCTGTATAATTTGTACACAGGGAGGAAATGTAGATGGCATTATCCAATTTTGCTGGACATCCGGCTATTACTAGTATTAGCTACCAGGGTGTCTTCTGAAGACCAAAGAAATTAGATGCCCTCCTTTTGCAGGGGACACCCACATATATACATGTAGCTAGAGGACACCTGTTTCCCTGGTAATTTAACATACGCAGCACTGATGTGTTTCACACACAGACACCATCATTTTTTTTCCCTCGTGTCAGACACTGGAACATCATGTAAATTGATTGACAGGCAAAACTACCAGGTAATTGTTAACCCATAGAGCCCATTGGGGAACTCTAGTCCCCCCCCCTTCATTTTTGGAAGCTCCGTTTATAAATTGTAGCTAAGCTTTCAAACACTCTCATGTAGATATCAGTTGGTTACTAGGTTCACAAGTACCTAACACTTACTGGGGGGTACAGTCTATCTGGTAGACGTTTGTCAAACATGTCAGTCTATAGAATTTCTGTTGTCTCATATCTTCTCACTGTTTGCCTGGGTAGTAGTGTTTGCACTTCAGGTGGGGGAAAGTCAGTAAACTGTCTCTGTTTGCATTTCTCCACATACAAGTGGTTTTTAAACAAAGCGACCTCTGAATAAAGGGGCGTGACCAGTGCATATGGCTTACCTTATATGGTTTTATTGTTAAAGTTTAGTTAAAGAAAGCATTGTAAACCGTTTAAAAAATATCTTTTTGGTAAGATGAGGGATAAAGCTTACTTGGGATTTATGTCTTAGCAGATATGGCTTAGATGGTAGTTTTTGTTACTTTTCATTCCAGCAGCAAGAAAAAAAATAGACATTGATAGCCTACTAACAAACTTAACGCAAAACAAAAGTTTTTGACAAATTCAAAGTTGTGGTGA
The DNA here is from genome assembly GCF_035083965.1 of Branchiostoma lanceolatum. Taxonomy (NCBI): domain Eukaryota; kingdom Metazoa; phylum Chordata; class Leptocardii; order Amphioxiformes; family Branchiostomatidae; genus Branchiostoma; species Branchiostoma lanceolatum. The sequence continues at coordinate 4,341,267 of NC_089735.1, forward strand.
TAAGAATGAGAAACAGTACTAGTCTGGTGGTTTTTTTAGGTGATTTTGTCTGGCTTTCTATTTTGTCCTGTTTTCTTTATGCCGGCCAGCCAAAAATATCATAAAGAAAATTGGACAAAATAGAAAGCCAGACAAAACTCCCTAAAAAATCTTGTCAAAAACCAGATGTAGCCAAACCTCTAGCAGATCTGCTTGGAGAGTATAAGAAACCTAGCTTGCCTCCTGACATGACTTCCAACACATTTCTTTTCTCCCTCCTTTAGATCATTCACAGAGATATCAAACCAGAAAACATCCTAGTTTCCAAGTCAGGGATAGTCAAGCTGTGCGACTTCGGTTTTGCACGGACGTTAGCGGCGCCCGGGGAGGTCTACACGGATTACGTCGCCACAAGATGGTACCGAGCGCCTGAGCTGCTAGTAGGGGACACCAAATATGGCAGGTATGTCAGTTCAGGACCACAACCTGTGTTTCGTAGACGTTTTACAGCACTTTTTTGTTTTCTGATTCCATCCTAAATGAGGTAAAGCCACTTGTCCTTTTATTGACATCGTAACCAATATCAGATGTCCTTTTACAAAAATACAGTCAAACCTCTACAAGCTACTACCTTTTTGGTGGGCTCTAAGATAAGTTTTCCCTTTGACACCAGCATGAAGAATCCTTTCTGTAGTGACCACCTGTCCAGAAAGACCAGATTTTATCGGTCCCCCGAGAGGTCTTCTTGGGCAGGTTTGACTGTAAAAGTTTGCACCTGGAGTTTGTATTTTTTGTTCCCTTGTCCTGACTACATACCGGAAAAAAAAGAATTTCAAAGAACCATGGAGTTAGGCCTTTCATGTGCCACTGTGTCTATGGCATTGAAGGGAAGTGATATTCCTCAAAGAGCAGTGAGCCATTGTAGAATGGTTTGATGGTTTTAAAAAGAAATGTGTGTGCTGGTTTTCCAAAATGATGTAAAATGAAAATGTATCATTAATTATTAAGCCCTTAATGTTTAATGTTATCTAGTAGCTTTGCGTTATTGGGTAAAAATTCTGTGACAACAACCATTCAGACTCTGTGTATATCTGTTGATTTCACCTTTGTGCCACTTTTGTGCACTTCTACTATCATGATTTTAAACAGATTTGACAGGAATCCAGACTTTCAGCTTTCCCCGTGATTTCCTCAATTGTCCCCTAATCCTTTCCCTTTTAGACGTTGCTAAGCCAAACATATTCCAGCCACATCACATCGTTAGTAAGGTTCATTGGAAATAAAGATTGGGACCTCAATTCTCATCAATGCCCCATTTTCATATATATATTGGCAGCTGGCTCATCACTGGGCATATTGATAAGACTCTAGTCACTGTCTGCTTGGGGAATAGCTGTTAGAGTTGTAGCTGAAGTCCTGTGCTTTTCTTGATCACACAAATTACCAACAGCTTTTTTCTTGCCGTGGGTTTATTAGATTTCCTGTGAAGAGATCATAGTAGTCGGCGCACCCAATAATTTCCCTTGAGGCCGGCCTTTGGGTGTTCATGATCATGAGGATAAAAAGCGAAAATAAAAGATTACCAGTAGCTGTAATGCAGATAACTAAATTTAGCAAACATCTGATTTTGGGGTACTGAAGCACTTTTCCCAGCCTGTAAACATGCTCAAATGCCCCCTGGGATCATTCCTCAAAGACCTGACGTTCATACCAGGCTACATAAATGTGGATTCACTAAGGCACTGGATCGATCCCAATTCGCAGAGCCCGGTATGAACGGTCCGAATCGGCTCCAAGGGAGCGGATTGAGCTGGATCCACAGAATCTGCTTGATCCAGGGGTGGTTCCATTTGGCAGATCGAATCAGGATCAAAGCCATGCTTGGCAAATCCAGATTCGCCAAGCCTGGTATCAAGGGGAGAAGACAGTTTCGGCTCAGTGGTCTCAGTTCTTTGAAATGGAGAAGTGAATCATGACTGATGTGGAGGAATAAGCCCCAAGGGTATTCTCAATTGAAGATGTGATTGATAGAGCGAGATGATTCATCTTCAAAACGAAAATCAAGCCTCTTTCCAGGCTCAGATTTGTAGTTTTGATGATGAAAACATGAGACAAGTCACTATCTGTGATCTATTACACTGTGCTTTGGTTAGGCAGTTGTCAAAGTGACTCCGGGAACAAACAAAAATGTGATTTAGATTTAGAAGCTTAGTCAGTACAACTAACATCCCAAAATATGACGTGCAAGATCAGATTATGTTGCATTGAAACCTGTGAAGGCAAGAATTTTGTCTTTTGGATTAAAATTCATACAGTGTTTATGATTTATATCTCTACTGAAAATCTAATTTTTACCTAGGGACATCTTGGTGGATGGGATCTAATGATATCACAAAATGAGTTCCTATAACTTACTTACTGTTTCTACAATATTGTATTACTAGCCTGGAGCACAGTCTTGTTTAATAAGCTCGAGTCGCTTCGTTGGCTGAGTATTGACTTCGGAAGCGAACTCAAGCTGATTAGAACAAGGCTGGACTCCAGGCTACAATAATCCGACCACACATGGTACAGTATGATCTAATACCGGTACTACTGGTGTCTTTAATTACCTCTGCCAGAAGGTTATGTTTTCGGTTTTGCCATTCATATGGTGGAGTGGCTGTGGTCGCATGTGTGTTTACAAGTATGTTAACAGCATAACTCAAAAAGCTGTGTATGGATCTTCATGATATTTGGTAGGTGGGTAGGGGTCAAGTTCGATAATGGGCCTCCTAGCGGCTTCCAATGGTACTGCGGCGTAAGTTCAAAGCTTGACTTCAAATTTTCTGGTACTAGTTTTAAATGTCGTGAACTCTGTTGCGTCCACAGGGCTGTTGACATCTGGGCGGTTGGATGTCTATTAGCAGAGATGTTGACTGGAGAGCCTCTGTTTCCAGGGGACTCTGATATCGACCAACTTTACCACATCACCAAGTGTTTAGGTACGGGCTGAGGATTTTTCTCTTACTTTGTTCTCTCTCTTTCTATAGATGACTTCAAAATTTCAAACAACAAAGGTGAAATTGATTTTTCTGAGACTTAAATTTTAAGAATATTCTGTATACTAGTGCAATAGCACCCAATAGCCTACAAAAATATCCAGGTGCACTGGTGCACCCACAGTCAAAAATTTGGTGCACAGCTCCAATTTTCGTTGCAGAAAAGTACACATATGCATGCACCCAGAATTTCCAGCTCTGTCTCTAGTGACAGAGGACCAAATTATACTCAAATGCAGTCAATACATCACGGTCTGGTTAATTACCTCCTGAAGATGGTAATTCACCCCGACGCAAGCAGACTAAAAATGCTCCAAGTATATATATATCCACGTCTTGATGGCTGCGTTGATCTCGTTACAATGTAAATCAGACGTATCGCTGTCATATTGACGTCACGTTGCGAGTCATGATCTACGGGCAGCTGTTTTTAGCACGTCTGATCGACGTCGTCGCTTCTGAAAGCCCTTTGTGAGCTAATGAAAGGCAGAGTGGCAGCTGCTGTCACAACAAGAATGATGAAAAAAATATGTACATTCAAGCACTAAATCAGGACTATCAGTCCTCATTCATGAATGTTTAAAGAGACTGTTAACAAAATGAGTTTCAACCATGAGCTCCTTGTATGGCGTTGTTGTGCCATCTGGAAGATAGAATAGAATAGTATAGTTTCTCTGTTGTGAATTAGGTACAAAATTATATAGCTGGGGTACTAACTATGGGTAGGTTTTGTGGTAAGATGTTACAAATTATGTACTAAAATGCAGGGCTGTCTCCAGCTTTGATTTTTTGGGAGCCCTTGCTGTTAATTTTCGTTATTAAATCTCTTCATCATTTCTTGTGATGAAGTTAAGATTTTTTTCGACTGATCAGGTGAAATTTTTCTCCGTCCCAACAAGCAAATTTCCGTCGCAGAACAGAGGGACAGGCCTGCTGAATTGATAATTTTCGAAACTGTACTTTTTACCTTTGGCAAATGCGTATAAGACATTTCCATATGAAACCCATCAACACATACATTATGTATCTGTATGTAGAAAACTTAACTTAGGCCACACCAATTTAATTTCTTGGTCAACGGATTTTTATTTTCCCCCCAAAAAAAAATTTAGAAAAAAAAATCATGAAAACAGAAGGCTGGGCCTTTTAAAAAGATTTTCTAAATTTTTTTTTGAAAAATGCCCCAGTGGTGAAAAGTGGTCACTAGTGGTGAATAAAGTTGAAATTTGACATATCATGACTTAAAAGTTTCAAAATATATCATTTTCGATTTCTTATTCTCGACCTAAAAGTGCCACAGACTGAGAAATCTCAGCGGTTACAATAAACACCACCTAGCAGGGACAGCACAAACTGCAGGTGAAAATTCATAAAGCTCAAGACTTGATTGGTCTGTTTCTCTCCCCAGGAAACTTGACCCAGAGACACAGAGAGATTTTCCACAAGAACCCCCTCTTCGTAGGAATGAGATTACCAGAGGTCAAGGACGTAGACCCTGTGGAAAAGAAGTTTCCCAAGGTCAATCCCATGGCCGTGGACCTCATGAAGGTGAGGATATCTCATGTTCTTCAGTCAAAGTCAAAGGATCTTTCTTAGCATTTAGCAGACAGTCAAGACAACAGTCTGATCATGAATTACAGCTGATTCAGACAACATTGATTAAAAAATATGCATAATTTTCAAGAGAAACGACTTAAAGATAACTCAAAACAATAATTCATTATTATTGGAATGGGCAGAGCACTTTGGACTAATGCTTCTGACCATTTACAGCTTAAAGGTACATCCAATATTTTCTGAAACACTTCTCTGTTACACAACAGATCATAAGGGGTTTTTCATTCTTCGTTGAAAATGTGACAAATCTCAAGATTTATTTTTAAAAATCTCAAGATTTTGTGCTAAACCTTGAGATTTTATGAGACAATCTTAAGATTTTATCAGACAATCTTGAGATTTTATCAGACAATCTTGAGATCTCAAAATTTTTCCAAGATGGTTTCAAAGCATCTTAAGATTTTTTCATCGCATCTCGAGATGATAATTACTTCACAGAGGTTTGTGTCCTATTGGCTCTTGTTGTTACAGTTACTGACTTGTTTTCAATCTTCGTGTAATTAGCAATGTCTCCAGCTGGATGCAAATGACCGACCTAGCGGGACCCACCTCCTCAAGCACAAGTACTTCCAGAAGGACAACTTCGCTGAGAAGATTCAGGCTGATCTCAAGTCCAAAATACAGAAGGTACACTGTTTGCTTCTTAAGAACTAGTGTAGCAGAGTATACCCCTTCGAGGTTTGAAATACTATTTTTGGGTTACTTGCAAAAAATCTTACTTGCAATTTGAAAAATCAGCTTGCAATATTATAGTCGGTATGCAACTGCTTTTGCTGAACACACATTTGTATCGTCGCCTGCAAAACTGGTGTGTTACCCTAAACTGAGGGTTATTTTTTTGTCATGTAGGAATACCAGAACAATCCGCTACTCAATAAGGAGGAGTCAGCAGACAGTGGCGAGGGGGACAGGAAAGCCAAGAAGGCCAAAAAGAACAAGGAGAAGGAGAAAGAAAAAGAGAAGGAAAAGGACAAGGAAAAGGTACTATTTGTATTATCTTAATAAGTTTCCTTAAGAAATAAGTTTCTCTTAAATCCATGGAACATTTCGTTTTATCGTTATCAATAAGTAGAAAGATTTTGATGATGCGTCTTGCTTTTTGTTGGCTAATAGCTAGCAGTTTGCAATGGCAGCTTTAGACAAAGATGCAAGAGTCAGAAGAGACCTCTTGTGTCTGTTACTAGTACTGCAATACCATGCTGTACCATGAACAGACTTTTAAAAGTGATTCTCTTGAAAAAGGATGTGTTGTATGAAGGGGGATTAGGATGCATGTCTATGACAATTTGAACAGCAAAGGTAACTTGAGGAACAGAAAGTGAATAATGTTAAGAGAAGTAAAGAGATATCTGCACCCACATTTTCCTCCTTCAGTCCTTCTTAATTCGTCACTAACACAAACAAAATTATTTCTGCAGGACGATCACCAAGACTCCAAAGAAAACAAGGAAAGCAAGACAACAAAGGATACCAGCATCCACGACAAGCCCAAGAAAAAGCTGTCAGAAGGAGAGAAGTTCACCAAGAAAGCGACGCCACCCCCCAAGAAAAACACCCCTCCCCCTCAGAAGTCTACCCCTCCCCCTCACTCCACCGCGGCCTCGACCAAGTCGACGGTCGCCGCGCACACGGAAACGAAAACGGTGACTCAGACTCCCGTGACCAAAGAAGCGTACAGAGTCACGGATAACACGGATGCAGAGAGCGTGGTGACAGTGCACACGGATTCACCGCGCGTGCCCGGACACCACAGCTCCATCCTGACTACGCCCATCCCTCCCATTCCCGGACAAGGCACCAAAATGAGCCATAGTTACGCTGCAAATGTAGCATCCACCCTCCAGGGCCAAGCGTCAATCAACAACTTGAGCATGGGGATGGGTGGGGGGATGTCATCGGGACCACCACCGCTGAGGTAGGCAGTCAAGATACTGTAAATGCAGAAATGTTTGTGGTGGTTTTATGTTCGCGGTTTTCGCGGCAACTGTTTTACCGTGAACTTAAGACCACCACAAACATTTTTGTCCAATACCGTAGCAGTATGCGACTATAGTGATGCCGCAAACTTAAAACCACCGCAAACACCCCATTTCAAACCACTCGCATTAACAGTTATTAGTGATTCTTAAGTCTGTCCTACTCAAACGTCTTTCCATCATCAATGAGTCTGCATTTCAAGTTAGATGGCACTTGAAATTATTATTTTTTCTACATGCATTGTGGTTTGTGATATGGTTTCTTCCCAGGGACAGCCCTATGTTCCAACACCCCTACGTTCCAACACCATTCTATGTCCCAACACCCCTATGTTATTAGGGTTAGGGTCAAGCCGGTATCTCACTGGACTGTGGCATGTTGGCGATATCGCTACAACCAAGCGATTTGACAGAGCGCTGTCTTTTTAGCCATACATTTCGCATGATATTCCCATTAGGGTAACACAAATCTAATTTAGGTCACAGCGAGGTTGCCACCTTGCTACAGTGGGAACATGGAGGTGTAGGAATATAGAAGTGAAGCCTTTTCTCCCTTGTATAGCAAAGCCCAAAACTTACAAAATGGAAGAATCTAAACTTATGTTCTGTTTTTTTGTGTGTTCTGAAACTGTGCTCTTCTCTCACTCAGTGCGTGGATGAGGGATCTGAACAATATGAGGTACATACATGGAAGCTTGAACTCTCTTCTTTCTGTCATGGCTTTGTAGCCTGAGTGTCATCCTGTTTCAGTTCCAGGCTCTACCTTCACCAAAGAGCCTGGAACTGAAACAGGATGACACTCAGGCTAATGGCTTTGGTCTTCGGTTTCCTTACCTTGGTTTTAACTGGTCACATTCTGTTTTCTTTACTGAGTGTGTATTTTTCAGAGACCAACTATGCTAAATCGTTTTGATCTGATTGCATGTCACCTGTTTTGTTTTACTGTTGAAATGTGTAAATGCTGTAGTACTGCTTCTGACTGCTAGGTGGTGCTACCCACTAATATTGAATTTGAACTGAATGCTGTGGTGAAACCTGACTGTCACAATAGCTTTCTTTCTTCCTAACATAAGTACTCATGCCATATTTACTCCTCACTTTACTAACCATGCGTTTTGTACAAAAACAAATCAGTGGTAATATGATTGGGTTTAATATTGATTTTGGGTTGTGTTTTGAATTTGGGTTGTGTTTTGATTTTTCAGCATAATTTTTTGGTTTCTTGCAGAGTAAATGAGAAGAAGAAGTCTCATAATCCATACAAGAAGCCAGCCCAGGCGCCTCCTCCCCCAAACCACCACAGTACGACCATCTCAGGAGGCTCACAGGTGAGAAATAGGTTTACAAATTGTGTAGAAAAGAAAAATAAGGTTGCTATGTTGAAGTGAGGGCAGCAATTAATGTTTTCATTTCATATCCAGGGACCATTCCAAGTGCAGTTTGAGAAAAGCGCTCTTCACGAGAAACGGGAGACCGCGCAGAAGAAGAAGTCCAAGACCGACGATCTTGCCAGTACGAAGCTGGAGAGGGATTACTCCACGTACTCCACTCAGACCACACAGCTTCCACAGCTGAGGGGGACCGACAGCCAGCTGCCACACCTCAAGGGCGCGGAGAGAGCAGAAGGTTTGTTTGTTTTGCATACAAGATAAAACACCACAGTTTTACTAGAGAGCACACTTTGTTTGTATTAGTTTGTATTGCATACCCTGTAAAACACTACATGACGTAACACCTGGTTTGTACTGAAGAGTCCAAGCTGCATATTCGGACAGATTTATTTGATCCGCCCAGGGAATGACCCCTACTCTTTTCGATAAGTGTGGTGGGCTCTTTTATCTGTGGCTCTCCTCAAACACGGAACCTCCATTTAATGTCCCTAACCAATGCTAGGTACTCATTTTCACCTTAGTGAAATTAGGGGATTCATGTAAAGTGCCTTTCCTAAGGGTACGACATCAACGGGACATGTCAGGATTCAAACCCAGGACCTCTGGGTTCTGGGCAACACCCTAGCCCTGCCATCATTCCACCACGAATTGTCTTTGAATATTGTTTACCTTGATGTCTAACCTTCATCAACGTAATGCACAGTTGTTGTTTTTTTAAACTAAGAGTTTTGCTGTATTTTTTGCAGGCAAAACAGCCAAGGAACATAAGAAGGATAAGAGTAAGAAGGTCACCATCCCACACATTGCCAACCTTGACCCGTTCCACTCACAACAAACCTCACATAGCCAGGTAAGGTACTCCAGTCTACGGCTTGTACTAAATGTTTGGACACCCCAGGTTGTGGGCTAACTTGAAAGCACAAGAGGAACAGTGTATAAAACATTAAATTGTTGCTCTCTTGTTGTTTTTTGCTGCACAACCACAAACTTGCATGGCATACTGCCCGATTTCAGCTTTCCTTCCTTCTGGACCGTCTGACCTGGAGACAGGCTGGGCAATAGAGCACTTTTTTTTCCACCATTGCTCAATGGTGGACTATACTTGGTAAATCTAGGTAGAAATGCAATTTGAATCCATCCTCGCAAGCGGCATCCAAAAACGTTTGATGTTTATTTCGATAAAATAGGGTAATCGTGTTATTATGCAGCAAAAGATAGGGTGAAAAATATTTAATCTCCAAGCAGATCTAACGGTGGCAAACCCGTATCCAACTGGCAAAAGGAGTTTTCATAAGTTTGATTCGGTCTTTGCCACCATTAGATCTGCTTGGAGATTAGAAAATATTGTCAGTGATGGTTTACCTGCAGGATAGGTTAAGGTCATTGGGGAGGTCAGGGTGAGGTCTATACAAGTCATTACAACAAGCTTCTGGCACCATTTCATCCTCACCGTTATCTAATGGTTGCGTGGCCAGTTTGTTTTAAAAGCATATCTTGTTCCAACAGCATCGACCATCCTCGGACTCTCCCACTCAGGAAGAGGTCAGTAAAACAGCTGGACACGGAGAATCCAACCTCCCATGGGTGTAAGAACTATGCTGCCCACCCCCGTGGACCAACATGGTGCTGGCTATTTCAACCCAGTGGAATGTTCCATTATGACTTTATGGGTAGAGCACATGATGTACATCAACCTGGAGCTGAAAAAAGTGCTCTTCCCTTAGATTGTTATCTTGAATTATTGCAATTCCGTACAGGAAACACCCTCAGCTGCTATGTACAGATTCTACTGTTCTTTGTGAGAACTCAAAAGGGAAAAGCGTATTGATAATCATGTGTACTCTATGCACAGTAGGATTAAAGCCATGGATTAAGACTCAGTATCTATAATACTTTCTGTTCACATCATTCAGCAATAGCTGTGTGAAGGAGGGGGGTCTTAAAAGTAGTTTATGTATCTAGTGATAGTGAAGAGAGGCAAAGTGGTGTGCATCTTCTGGTAGTTTGCAAAGAAAGTGTGCCAGGGCAAAGTTTAAAAGCCTTTAGATGTCATATTATAACTTGCATCAACCTCTCTTATACTTTTTGATTCCAGAAATAGTCTGCTTAATACTATGGAGTCTGCTTACACTATTCAGCTTCTTTAGGTCTGAAGTCTGCTTATACTATTTAGCTTCATTCTGTACCTTTGTTTTTTTTCTCACAAGAAATATTCACCTTAATGTTCAGATGACTATTAAGTTACTTTGTCATGGCCTTCTCAAAATAGAAATACAATGTATCATCTCAATTACCGTATGTCTTTATCTGTTAATGTGCAGCTGTTTGTTGTTGCAAAATTCTGTCTTTCCTTCCTCAGTTTGTGAGTGCAATGTATCACTTGGCATACCATGCTTTGCACTGCAAGTTAGGCCTAAAAAATGGACAGGTTTGTCAGCTTTTCCTTAGTGCTTTGAAGAATATTGTCAAAGTTGTCACCCCCCCCCCCCCCCCTCCACAAGACAGTGGATGATTCCAACTTGGGTGTTTGTTATTGAATGCCAGGCCAAACTATCATTAGATTAGGGGTGCCACGTCTTTAATTATCTTCACCTCTTTGCAGTGAAATGTTTTTCCAGTCTAACTGTTGCCACAAGGAGATTTTATGAAGGTAGCTATAGTCTAGCATTGTTGTATCGTGTGTGACGTTATATTCCAGTGGTGAAGTATGTACATTATTATATGACAAGCCACCCAGTGGAGAGCATATATATATATATATTTGAACTCCTCTGTTTATGGGTAAGCACTTAAAAAGTTGTGTTCCGTTTGCAATGTATGGTAGTAGTCAAGTCAAAGGATAACTTGAGTCGGACTAAGCCAATCTAGTGTGTATTTGCGCCATTGGTGCCAATATGTACCATACTTTTTATTTACTGTTCCATACTAAAGGTTATATTTTGTATACTGGAAGTAGCACAGTGTTGCAGAAAGAGAGAGAAAGTAGAATGATGTTTTATCACACTTGCCAAGTTTGTGATTTGTGAACTATTATTGAATATATTTGTCGGAGGCAAGCATTTCAGGATTGTATCAAAACCTTTTGCCTCCTATGGAATAAATATGATTAAAATGTGACGTACATATTTGCCTTCTCTTGCCTTGTGTACAAAGTTGCATTTTTGTATGAAAATTGTTGCTCCAGTCCATTCTCATCCCTGCATTTGAACAAATAATTAGCTGAAGCAATTGCAATTCAAATTTCTAGTTAGGCCATGCAGACTAGAATAGCATGATACATGTCACCCTACCACTATGATTTGCTGACCATACCATCTTCATATATAAAGATACAAAAAACGGACGTTCCTGAAAATTCCACTACAATACATAACAATCCGCTAGAGGGCTTCTTAAAATCTGATAATTTTGAAGTCTCGTCAAGAACTAGCCTGACGAATCGCGCTCCTAGTGGCCAGCCGGCCTGTAAACCGCCATCCCCCTGGGGGTCAGTAACCTCCAGCCGAGAGCTTGTGTAAATACAGGCTAGTCAAGAACTAACCACATATCAACTAACCCATCAATGCATTCTTGAGTTATTGTGTTCAAGGACGCCAAAACACACACCAACCCAAAACATAACCTTCTGGCGAAGGTGATTACAGCCGAGTTTCTTGAAATTGGACATTTTCTGGACTAGCTGACCCCGGGCTGGAATGTTCCTTGGAAATGAGCTTTTGCACCTGCAGGACAGAAAGGAGGAAAAAAAAACGAATTTGTAATACATTGTGATAGCCATTTCGACATCAGCATATAGGTATAGGACACTTGATAACTTTGGAACATCATGGATAGCCATTGGATGTCTATAAAACATGTAGCAAGAGCTATTTACCACTCAAACTTCACGGCCGAAGCATGTCCAGAACAGCTCGGAGATATCAAACGGGAAGTTCCGCTGTTGTACAGTAGAAAGCCGCCAAAGGGCCCAAAATCTATTCGTTTCTTCACCTTGCCAACACCTACCAACATACTTAATACCGCAAAGATCCACCCTCAACTTCTCGAGCTATGATGTCCCAAACACACGCGCACAAAAACATAGGTTTCTTGACGAAAAGCAAAGTGGCGTTACAGATACCGATGTAAGACAAGAGGTGAAAGGCGTTTAAAGTAAAGCAACAACTTTTAAAAAAGTCTCTTTACCTGTTTGGGACAGACCTGCTCGAGGTAGCGGCCCAGCCTTACTCCGCTGCCGTCCTCCCTCCCGTCCACCCCACACCCGGTGACCAGCGCGCTCCTGCCCGCCAGCATGGCGAACAAACCTCCGATCCCGACCCCGTGCGTCACCCAGAAGCTTGTGACAGGTCTGTCGGGTAAGACGTAAACATCGTACATCAACCACAGTCCGCGCCACACCGCCACACTCCCCATCCCACTGACGAAGCTGAAAACCATCTCCACTCCCATGCCAACGTAAAAACTCTTCATTCTCCTTACAAAACAGGACGTCGGTGATTCTAAAACAAAGAGAGTTATATAGACGGCGTATCCAATGCCTAAAGAAGTCCATGTAGAACGAGTCAGTTCGGATGGAAAGATGAAGAAGTCCAACAGTTGCCAAGCTCCACGCCAAGTGATTATCACCGTGGAAATAATCACCACCACGGTCAGGACTGCGTCACCGACGAACCTCCACGTTTTGCCCGGTTTGACTCCAAAACGGGTGGTTACCCGAAAGGGTTGTTCGAGAGTGTCGACATTAGTGATCATCGGAGACCCAGCGATGTTACTGACGGCACGAAGAGGGACGAAGACCAAGAGGGAACCTCCGACACACAAGGCTGCGGAGAGGCTGTTCACTCCAGTGAGGTGATCCAGCAAATACCAAACGCCTCTGAACTGGTTTACCACCGCGAAGCCGTAGATGTATATGTACAACCTGTATACGATGTTGAAGAGAACTCTTCGTTCAGCAAAGAGTGATGCCAATCCTTCCTGGAATAGGTTGATAGGAAGAGTAATGGCGAGCCCGATCACAAGCGACACGGTAGCGCTCAGGCCGAAGTTCTCCGGTAGAAGGTACGTGTTGATGAGGTTCCAGGTTCCACGGAAGTACGATACGACTAAAGGAGCGATGACAACGCCATTAATAATGGCGTCAAGACAACGTAGGAGAACGTCTCTGGTGGTTTGACTACTTCGCTCGTTGCTTTCTCTTTCTCGCATCAGCGATTGTACGGGAGTTGTAGTGGATACAGTGACTTGACCATTGCTCGCAGGGGTAGGATGCGACTTGAACTCGCTAGGGATGGACATTCTGGGGCTGCTTTCTGCGCACACAAGGTGGTCTACTGAGGTTTACTGTCATCTGAATAGAACAGAAGATGAAGATCTAGACCAGTTTGTAGTAGAATCTAAATTATCCAAAAAGAGAAAGCTGAACTTTACAGACTGATATAACCTATGTTTCCCTACTTCATGCACCTTGGTAATACAAATGTATACGTCTAATGAGTTTAGACAAACCTTTGATTATGATACACATCTGCTCTTACATCTTTACCATTACAAACCAGCGAGAAGTCGAATTCATCCAGTAGATTATAATGTTTGTATAGCTTGACAATGTATGCACCATACATGTCTTTGTATTCAAATCTATTCTTTTGTTGTGACATGTACTTAACCCAGTAGGTATATATGTAGTACAGTCCCCCATTCATTCATTCATTTAACGGCAATGCTGGCCATAGATAGATAAAACACAATGGAAATAGAGTACCTAACACGTTTGTTATCAAATAGCGTTGATCTGCTCTGCTACTCCTATCTGTAGTGAAAACTGAACATGAAGTCCGTCCAGTCCTTTGTCTCCCGTAGTCGGCAAAACTAGGACACACTCGGCACGTTTCTTCTTCTCAGCCTTTGTTTGCCGGCTTCGCTCAGGTCCAACAAACGTCCAATGCAGCTTACCGCGAGTAAGTTTGAGGATAAAACTGTTTCAGACGATAGGTATAAGTTCGGTAACAAAGGTTTGCCTAAAATGCATCACCCTCCTGTTCTCGTGTGCGCCAAGACGACCGCAGATGATACAGACTACGTCCGTTGACCTCGGCACCTGTCGGTCACATAACGTTATCCCGAGGGGATAACAACATGCAGGTAACACAGGTCAAAGGGCAGCCATTTCCTATAACCACGTGGTGTACGGTCCAGAAACTGGATATACCGGTTTTGATGATGGACTGAATACGATGCGCTTTACAGCCATTAGCTATAGCCGATTCAAATGATGTACTAGTATTGTACAATTCATTGTGCTGCTTTGGTGATGTACTGGGTCGAAAGAGATTATGAAACTCTGTTTTTTTGCGAAGTAAAAGGTCGATAGAAATGACAAAACTGCTGTTTTTTTTATTCATTGACCACAACATAGAGTGTATTTACACTGTAGTTACATGAGCCCACATTTCGGTGACCGTCTGTCACCTTTCTCAAGGCAATAATAACTGGTTCTACCTCGCACTGCAGCTTGGTGTTACAAATGCGGTCCCAAACGTACACATTTACCGTAAATATCATAAAACAACAATATTTCAAGACAAACAATAATTGTAAAGTACTTCTTAAGAATGAGTCCTTAAGTCAACAGATCTATGCCCCCCTCCCTTCATCACGGTTCATGACGAGTAGATTTTCTGATGATCGACGCAGCAGGTTACAAGTTTGTCTCGTATTGTACGACATCTTGTGGCGGTAGCGTTGTTTGTTGTCCCCCGTCACTATGGTTACGTTGGTTGGACACCTGCTCCGTAGATGGACGCACCTGTAACGTACAAGAACACGACAGTAATGCACCTGTGCTTCGTACAATATTAACCGTGATATTTTGAATCCACCGTTTCTTCTTTCAAAAGATCAATCAAAGCAGAGGGTTATTTCAATATGATTTCTCATTTGACCACTCATTTGACGCTGTTGATGAAAAAAATGCCAAAATTTCAGTTTTAAGTCGATGAAGGTTAGACATCCAGGTAATAAGATACACATGGTAGATGTCGGTTAGCTACTTTATACTAAGATACGCAAGAAAAGTTGCTCAAGCAACTGGATGGATTTTCGAAACGGCCAGACATTTCAAGCAGCACCAACTGCCGGTCAGTTAAATTCAGTGTAGCTTACATACCTGTACTGTACCGTACCGAAACGGCGAAAAGTATGATATAAAAGACGACAAAACGCTCAAAACACGTAAAACATAGTCCTGGGCATAATTTGTGTATATATGTTGAAAAAAGACTTTAATTTATTCTACATTCCCTCAAACAGCCCGGCCGGGCCCCGGCTTGGAACTGTGACCCGGGCATTATAATGTAATAGCTGATACTGTTATGAAATGATATATATTAATCATATGAACACATATTTGTAAACAAATGCAAAATTATAAGAAAATATCGTACCAGTTTGGGACAGATCTGTTCCAGGTACCTGCCCATCCTCACACCACTCCCGTCCACCGCCTCACCGTCCACCACACACCCGGCCACCAGGACGCTCCGCCCCGCCTGAAGGAGGAACAACCCTCCGATCCCGACCCCGTGCGTGATCCAGTAGCTTTGTACAGGGTTGTCCGGCAAAATGTAGCTGTCACACACCAGCCAAAACCCTCTCCATACAGATAACACCCCAACCCACACCGCAATTTTGAACACATCTTCCAGCACTGTACGGGCAAAACGTCTCCTGGTCTTCTGGAGAAGTCCGGATGCAGGCGTTTCGAGAAGGGCAAGAAGAATGAGCGTCCCGTAACCGATTGCAACTGACGACCATGCTGATCTTTCTTGGTCAGTCGGAAAGAGGAAGATGTCAAAAAGTAGCCACACACCTCGCCAGGAGGCCACAATGAGTGAACCAATGAAAACCACGGTCAGAACAACGTCACCGATGAACGTCCGCGAAAACGATACCTCTGCCGCAAATCGGGTTCCTAGTCTGAATGGTGTGCCGCAAATGTCCACAAGGACAACCCCAGGAGCCGCAACAAGGTTTCCACATGCGCGGAGAGCCAAAAGAATTGGAACGGGCACAACCACAGAAATTATAGCACTTAACACTGTCATATTTGTATGTACATCAAGAATATACCAACACCCCCTCCAGTGGTTAACAACAGAAAATCCGAAAACATAAATATAAACTCTAAGTAGAACGTGAAACACAACGCTCTGTCTTGTAAACCTGTTCTCTAAACCTCTTTGCCCAAAATTCAGCATCAAAACCACCGACGTGCCGATAGCAAAGGATGTCCACGCGCTGATCACATCGTTGTTTGGAAATAAGTAAACATTCATGAGAGACCAAGTTCCACGCCAGTATACCACAGTCAGTGGGCCTATCAGCAGCACTATGACTAAGAAGTCCAGCCAACGTACAATGTCTTCCCGATGCTTGATGTACCAGAGGCGGTGCGAGCTGACATATGAGTCCCGTGTAGTTTGGTCCCTTTGGTAATAGACATTAGAAGACTGCTCAGAAAGCAAGCTGTATACAACGTTTTCTGAAGAAGTGTGATCCTCCTGATTTTCATGAAGATGACTAGTACTATCCACACACGTTGCTCCGTCCATGGCACACAGTGGTGACTGTATATCCCTGGATGTTTGTTTGAGGCAACAGAAAACGAACATCAGCCTTCATATAGCAGATCTGTAAATTCGACAAGAGAAATTGGGTTGTTCAGAAGGAAAAAAAAAAGATTTTTCGAATAGTCACAGTAACGAAACGTTAGTGAAGCAAGACCAGCAAAGATGGAGAAGTATGAAATGTTGATTTGATTGGACGACATTCTCTGGGAAACACAAGACTGATGGGAGCGTGCGAAGAAAAATAAATGGTTGGCAACAAAAGAATATCAAACAATAGATCAAAAAGCAAACAATAGATTCTTAATTTTTGTTCTTTTAAATCTTATTCTTTGACCTTGGAATTACCTTTGGCATTCTACGACATGGCTTATGTTAGTGTCGTCATTGGAACATTTAAAGGATATACCAAAATACAATAAAAAAATACTGAAAGCAAATGTCATCCATATAATCGAATCAACATGGTCTTAGTATTTGTTTTGGATCAAGAGTTTGTACCGTTTCAGTCGAATATTTTCTTCAAGACAAGTGTACCTTTTCATCACCGAGCAATATCAGACAGCCCTCCCCATGGCCTCCTCAAAACTCCTTCCTTGCCGTACCTCAGTTTACCACTATGTAATCTTATGACTTATTCAGTGGCTGAAATCACGTTATCCATTGCGAGTAATCATCACCCAATAAAACTAATATACATTGCATGCATCTTGCTAAAATCAAATTAGCTATTATATAGATATAAATCTTTAAGCAGATCTATTGGTGGCAATGACAGTTTCCAACAGGAAAAGGCAGTATTCATTGGCTGCTGCTTTTGCCAGTTGTATACCATCATTGCCTCCAATAGATCTGCTTGGAGATTACAAATTAGCTTCCACAATCAAAAGATAAAGCTCTATTAGCAGGCAGTATAGTACTTCAGCCTATCCCCAAGATGACCGGAAGATACGAGGGGTGATCAAGAAGTCCTCGGCCTCACCCAGAAATAAGGTGCACAGCTCAAATTTTGGGGAATGACTTTGAAGTATAAAGTCTTTTGTGAATGTCTACCAAAATTCAAATCATTGTGATCATTATTTTGCAGACGGCACTCAGTAACGTTAGGTGAGGTAGGAGGATAAAAACATGAACAATTGAGCAGTGACCTGAGGTGTGAGGGTCAACTTGCTCGGAAAGTCGGATACCCACTTCCTTTTAGTTGAAAGAAGGGAATCTCCAACAAACATTTTGACAATGTATTCGAAGATTTTATGCCGATTCATGGCATGCCGGGAACTCGATTCACACAGTTCTGATCACAGTGCACCCTTGTTTTTCTTGTCACTTACTAGTTTTCACATGGACGTCGACTAAAAAGGTATTGGCCACAATAGTTTGGTGGATATTGCTAAAATTTGAGTTCTGAACCTTACTTCTGGGTGAGGCTGAGCCTTACTGACCTTACTTATTGATCATCCCTCGTACATGCATATGCAAACAAACAATTTAACTGATAGTACAATATACATACTATACATGTACATGTACCTGAAAATGGCTGGATATACGATATACAATACCACGATATGACAGCTGTTTTGTTGCAAATCTTCGTGTAGTCTCCGATCCCTACAGCCTCCCCAGGCCACTGACCTTCGGCGGCGGCTATTTCCGACAACGTGGGGCGAGGTCACAGCAGCAGAAGAATCGATCAAACTAGATTATACAAACAGCATATTTTGTTCTGAGGTGACCTTACAGCTATGGCAGTCACAGCAACATGTCTGCTGTCCCATCCAAATAGTTGCTTCGAAGTGTAAAGACGTTTTAGGATGAGAACCGTGATCGCGGAAGTCCACCACATGCACACACCGTTACGTACGCAACAGGTCAAAGACTAAAGGTCAGAGTTCGACTATGTCGTATAGGGTTACAAGCACCGCTCTACCTGCAGGTCACATAATCAGTGAGCAAATCGCACTGATTCCTTCATTTTGACAAAATATTCTTATGGTATGTTTTGAGTCTAAACCAGACTCACTTCCAGGCGAACATAATGTGATTATTATTTATAGAACATTATTGTGATTATCATTCAAGCATTTGAACATTATGTGATTATGATCTTACTCATCATAAGCTGATAATTTGTGATGAAGCATGGTAAGTATCACCACACGGTTTAAAACCTTGGTTTCACTGTGTGTTGGTATGCATTTATCTGAAGTACAGCCAGTAGGTACCCAATCTAAGTAATGAGGCTGTTGTAGTGAATTTACGGGCCCTTCCGAAAGACGAATGCAGCTCTAGCCAGGATGCCCTCAGTCCCCGGATTCGGAACGGGGCCTCCAGTTAGATTCTTCTTAGCTGTAACAACGTGGTGTAGGTTAACTGAGACTTAACAAAGAGAGACCCAAAATACTGTCAAAATAATCATTTTCTGTAAGACATTATTTTAATGTTAGTTTTTTAGATTATTTACTCATTTGCTCGTTTTCTGATGAAGGTTTTCTGCCAGGGAACATGGTTTCATGTTCAGCGTTGTTAAAAGAAGCGCCTTCACTTCAATGTCTCTTGTCTGAATGCAACAACAACATGAACAAAGCATCTCTCAAACGACAGCAATATGATGCATTGTCGAAAAAATAGTCCTTACAACATATAATTTTGTCACGTTTTATTTATAAGTTGGTGCATTTGCCATTGACCTCGATCACAACTCCCCACTCTCATACATCAGATAACTCAAGTAGACTTTTACAACAAATTCTTTATCATCTCTCATCACCTTTCAAAGCCATCAGTTTAAATGGTTGAACATTCCAAACGGTTCAAGGACGTGCTGAATACTTCTTGCTGTAGCATTTTTGTACAACTTTGTACATTGTGTCAGGTGAGATACACGCACTGAATGTTCTGATAACCCACTGCAGACTTCCACACGACCATGGATGATGACCATGCATGATAGCATTACCTCCATCTGACCAGTCGCATCTGACTTGTCTTTCATTGTAAATAAATACAAAGCCCCACCCCCGCCTTCTCACTGAACCCGCGACACGCTGGCGGCGTCGCTGTGGCCGATCCAATTGACAAAGCACTCAACGAATTTCATCGACAAAAAACAAATCTTTTTAAGCTTTGTGTGTTTTGTTGTCTTTTTGGTCATACTTGTACGTTTTGAATGATATTTCCATTATGAAGTCAAGGTAACACAAATCCAGTTTAGGACGCAGCGACGCTGCCAGCGTGCCGCGGGTCCAGTGAGAGGGGGACTTTATGTACATAAAACGTTCGTGCAGAAAGTCTATAGCTACTTCCTCACGGTGCTTGTTTAACAGTGTTTTCCCTCTGGGGATATGTTTCCCCCTTCATGATGGTTCAAGCTAATACGAACCAAAACGTCAGTTTTTCCAAAGTTTTCCTGACTTTGCATCATCATCTGATCGTGAAATACTTTTACATAACGTTATTGTCGTAATTGAGACACAGAACAAAAATCTAGAATAATCAAAGTCTTGCTATGTTGACCAGCATCATTCTTAACATTATAGTAAAAGTCGAAAGTTAGGCTTTCTTTTAACAATAATTGCTACAAAACGTTGTTATGTAAAATTTGCTTTCATTATAAAAGGTCTGATACTGCACTAAGTTGGACTTACTTATTACATTCACTTTGACAATTGGCATGGCTATTGAGGTCGCTATTGCTATTGCTACTTTTGATTCCTGGTTATGCTTATGTTTATGAGAAATCCAGAAGCGAATATCACAAAGTTTCCAACTATGTCTCGAGACAGGATTAATAAAAGATAGATGTATATTTTTAGATTTCACGGCTGGACACTGGTGGCTCTTTTGCGCTGAGTCATCAATGCATGATGCCCAGGCATCGTTCCCTGTGCTTGATTGGGATGCGTGGGTTGCTTTTTTACCCAGCCCAGTGATCCAATTACAAAATGTTCCAATATTTATAAAATTGTTTTAAAATATGTAGAACAAATAGCGAATTCATGTTCCAACATGTTTATGTTGGAAACTAATATGAATAACGTTTTCGACGTTAGGAATATTTCTAAGATGTTGCAACACCGTAGAAATATTCAGAACGTCAAACTGACAAACAGACAAATGTTAGAAATTGTTCCAAATATTTACATATAGTTACATGTTAGATTGTTACAAAGGTTTCGAAAATGTTAGAACAAAAGGCAACAAACACGCTGTAATGTGGAATTGACTCTACCACATTTACATCTCAGGAGTCAGGACTAGGCCCTGTTTCAGTCATCCCCACCTTTCTTACGTGCTGAATCTACAAAGTATCATTACTAGATTATAGTGTTTGGCAATATAATTGGTCAGGTTTTCTTTGGGCCGCGGCTGCCGTTGGGAGGAGGGAGAGGAGGTGGGCCACCATTTGGGGGAGGGCCGCCCTTTGCGTTTGGGGAATGTGCATTCTTGGCGTTGGGAGGGGGAAGCGTAGGAGGGCCGCCTTTTGCGGCGTTGGGAGGAGGGAGGGGAGGTGGGCCACCATTTGCGCTGGCAGGAGGGCCACCTTTTAATGCGTTGGGAGGAGGGAGAGGAGGAGGGTCACCATTTGCGTTTGGGGGAGGGCCTCCCCTTGCGTTTGGGGGAGGCTGACCGCCCTTTGCGTTTGGGGGAGGACCGCCCTTTGCATTTGGAGGAGCGCTCTTTGCGTTTGGAGCTCGAGGAGGGCCACCCCTTACGTTTGGAGGAGGGGCACCCCTTACGTTTGGAGGAGGACCACCGTTTCCGTTTGGAGGAGGGCCACCGTTTCCGTTTGGAGGAGGGGCGCTCTTTGCGTTTGGAGGAGGGAGAGGGGGAGGGCCGCCATGTTGGTTGGGTGGCGGGACGTCCCTTGGGGTGATCTTGTTGTGCATCAGCTCGAGTCTCTTGACCAGGCTCTCAAAGTCCGTCCTTCCCGACGGGTTCTTCATCCAGCAGCTCCGCATAATGTCATACCTGTTCAGTTGGGGTACAAAAAATTAGTATTTGTTTGTTTTTTATTTTTTTGTTTGTTGAACTGAAAACCCTTGTCCTGCGGGATGCCTATACACATATAGGCTCTCTATATATACAGAGCCTTTATGTGGGTCCTCTATTTGTACGGGCTGGGGGTATTTTTCGGCTGAACGCATAACACCGCAGTTAAAGGCACCGAATACGAAAGTAACAATGCCACCGCAGCACAGAAAAGCCCAAGGAAAAATGACCTGATTAATAAATCAAATTGATGAAATAAATTGCGAAAAAAAACTTCAGCAGGACAAGGGTTAACAATGTTGTGAATCCGGATGCATCGATGACAAAACCGGCATTTGCGCTGAGTTTACAAGCTGACTTTGATATTGTACAGATTATGACAGCTCGGCCTTCTTCAGACCATACGGAAAAGTGACGCAAATATTCACATATGGAAGCAGAACCATCTTGTTTGACTTTGAGGTAACTGAAAAACAAAAGCACTATCTACACGACACCACCCTCCTCTAGCACGGTTGAATGCGCTAGGCAACAGCCGGCATCAGCCCTGCAAGTCTACCCCCTGATTCTGGCTCCTGGCGACTTTACCACCAAAACAGCTTTTAGCCAATCAGAGGATTGGCACAAGGTCGCTGAGAAGTTATCAACCAATCAGGTTACGTCCTCCATCGCAACAATATAACGGCTGTTTGTGCCAAATAAGGCTATCTCGTTAATTATTCATGAGCAACTGTCAGTAACGTCACCAGGAGCCAGAATCAGGGGCTAGAATAGCAGGACTGATGCCGGGAGGATTTGCCGAGTGCATTCAGCAGTGCTGGAGAAGGGTGCACGACACAGGCGTAACGACTTGACTCACAGTTCACTGGGGCAGTGCGGAGGTTTGGGCAGACGGTAGCCGTTCTTGACCTGCCCCATGGTGTCCTTGTTGCTGAGCCTTCCGTAAGGCGGCGCTCCGGCCGTGATGATCTCCCACAGGACCACGCCAAAACTCCACTGCAAAGAACACCAACGTGTTAGATGTTTACAACGTTCGTGCGAATGTATATTGTAAACGCAGAAGTGTTCGCGGGGATTTAATTTCGCGGTAGAAATTGAATGTTCGCGGTAGCTTTGAGTTCGCGTTTGAAACAATAGTAGCGCTGCAGTCACACAATGGAACGGCTTTTCGAGTTGGTTTTAAGTTTGTGGTAAAGGGTTCACCGCGAAAACCGTGAAGATGAAACCACCGCGAATATTTATGCATTTACAGTAATTCCAAGGGTCCGTACTCTAAAAGATTAACGGCTGCATGAACGTGTGTTTATTTCCTTGGGAAATTCCCCTTTAGCCATCCCAACTGATCTCAAGCGTCAAACTGATGAAAGCTTGTTTGTTACTGAAGAAACTATCAGGTAAAAGTTCGCCCTGCATTTCGGGTGATGCGGTCGTGCGCTTACAGCTGGAAAGTGTCTTTTTTGTGTAGCTAAGTGCAGCTTGTAATTGCTATGAACAGAGATTGTATGCAGTAAAGTGGTAGGCAATTTTGATTGATATAGGGTAAATATTTTCAACATGGAATGAGTGACATTAGTACATTTCCCATAACTTCATTACGAACACGCCCGTACATGTGAAACACGTTTAACTCATGAATGAGACCATAACAGATTTCTACAACTCACCACGTCCGACTTCATGGAGAAGGTGCCGTTGACGATGCTCTCCACGGACATCCACTTGATGGGGACGCGGCCCATCCCGCGCTCCGTCACCACCTCCTTCTCCGGGGGGATCTCGATCAGGAACCCGAAGTCAGCCACCTTCACGTTCCGCTGGCTGTTCATCCTGGTCGACAAGGAGTTAGTAAAAAGTTAAAGGGATAAGACGCCAATGACATCAACATCAAGAATTTCCTGAATTACATAAAACATAATACTATTGCTTAAACTTTAATAACATAGAAATTTTCACAACATATTCACACTTCGAATGTTATTTAACGTCGAACCATCAAAACTTCATCCCTCCAGCTTTTGATTCTTCCCACCAGGTAATTACATTAATCGGTGACCTGCCCAGAAATGACGTCACAATGAACATGGCAGCCGATTTGGAATTTTGCACTGGCGGCTCGGAAAGAACGTTTTTTTGCAAGCAAACAAAATAGATATTGTTATTTCCTTTAATTGAATGTTATCACCATGATTAGGCGCTGTTTGCTCATCAAATAATGTTTTTCGCAAGTCGTGGTGTAAGGTTCAGAACCGGTTGCCGTGTTCATTGTGACGTCATGACTGGGCATTAGTCACTGATTAATGTTATCACCTGGTGAGAAGATCAGATAAGAATAAAGAGCTGGATCCATGGAAGTATGGTTTCTGATGGTTCAATGTTAAATAACATCAGAAGGGTGTGTATTTGTTTTAAACTTTTGTATTCCTTGAATGGTGCTACTCCTATTTCAGATAATAAGAAAATGTTGTACATTTTGTATTTAAGTGTCTTATGCCCTTTATATACCTTCCCATACTCAATACCTTGCTGGAAAATAGTACATGTATAAATTGACCAGAGAATATTTAGCCGACCATACAGTTACCATTTGCAACCAACAGAATCTGTACTCCACTGACAGGCCGCGTCCTCTTATAAAAAAAATTCCGCTATTTTGGCAAATTCAGATAATTTTTTTTCAGTCCGCCAACAGGTCTTGTAAAGACTATTGCCTATAGTGTAAGATATAGGACACCAATGTGGCGTTCGTTGCCATGACATCATTTTGATTGACAGCGGAACGATTACTTGAGTGAAAGGTCCCTCAGTATTAGTTGTAATCTAACAGACTATGCATTTTATGCTTAACATAGAATGAATGATATCAATATATCTGCGGCAGGTTCTTTAGGAATGTGAGCATGAAAGGTATGCATCTTTATATTGAAATACATGAGAAGCCAAAACGTATGAGTGAGACCTTACATGCAGTTCCTGGCGGCCAGGTCCCTGTGCACAAACTGCAGTGCCGTCAGGTACTCCATGCCACAGGCAATCTGATAGGCGAAGTACAGCAACTCGTCCAGCCTGAACTCACTCTCCGCCTATCAACGGTAAGGACACAATTGGGGACTACAAACTTGACGTTGCATTTCTACATGACCAAATATGGGCAGGACCCAAAGTTGACTTAACACTTCTTCATTACCAAATATGGAAAAGTGACTTTGTAGTTTTGCAGGACCTACGCAGGTTGACTTTGCAGGTCTAAATTGCCAAATATGGACAGGTCCAAACTAGAATTTCAGTTCAATCTACATAACCAAATATGGGCAAGTCCTAAACTTGAATTTGCAGTTCTACATCACCAAATATGGACTGAGGACCCAAAGTTGACTTTGCACTTCTTCATGACCAAATATGCAAACGTGACTTTGCAGTTGTACCAGACCAAGCATGGGCATGTCCCAAACTTGCGTTTGCAGTTCTGAACGACCAGGAGTAAAATTTGACTTTGCAAGTCTAAATGACCAAATGTACAGGACCCAAACTTCTCTTCTCCTTCAAGGGGGGTGAAGGGAGGGCAGCGTTAAAAATCTCGGCCACAGCTCCCCTACCCCCCCCCCCCCCCCACCCCCCGCATCACAACCTCTGCGTGGAGAATACCAAACTTCACCTTGCACGTCTACAAGGCCAAGTATGGGCACGACCCAAAATTAAACTTGACTTTGCAGTTCTATATGACAGAAGATGCCCACAACCTCACCTTGACCTTGCCGTCCTCTCCCTTCTTCCGTGACTTGACCAGGACGGAGAGCAGGTCGCCCTTGTCCATGAGCGGCAGCACCACCAGCGGTGACGCGTCATCGCGCATGCACACGCCCAGCAGGTTCATGATGTTGGGGTGTTTGAAGTGGCGCATGACCAGACCCTCACTCAGGAACTTCTCCAGGTCAGGGGTGGTGCGGAAATCTGGACGAAAATCACAAATACATGTTACATTCTAGGAACAATTCAGCACATCCAATGCCCGCAAAACTCTTGGGACTGTATGTTTCTCATTTTGTCAAGTTTATTTTAACTGCCTTGTGTAATTTTGTATTTTGATTTTAACAATGATGGAGTTTTATAAAAACGAACTGCGAATCTGCGCAATTCAGTCTCTCTGAACTGCCAGGCTGATTTGTCAATAAAGTCCAAGTTCAAGCTACAATCTGTAATAGGATGAATAGGTTGGGCCCAAGTACAGACCCTTATGGGACACCGGCAAGAGGAGATTTACCCTCGGATGTTCCATCCTAAATAACCACCCTGTATAAATACATAAGGTGTGGTAAGGCTCGTTGACTCACAATCTAACGGTTCTGGGTTCGAATCCCTTGTCCCCAATGTTGTGCCCTCCGAAAACGTACTTTACAGGTATTTTCTATCTCAGGGGAAAGTGAGTACCTAGCTTCTTGTTACGGTCGACGTCCTCTCGGATGGGAATGTTAAGCTCAGTATACGTCAACACTACATACATTTTTGACCAGCACAAGTTAAGCAAAATATACAAGTGAAAAATCTTAAGCTTTAATACCATTTTAAAGTTTAAAGGTCAGCCATCCAACGTAGAGGAAGATGCTTACATCATAGTAATTTGTAAGTTGAGCGCAAACGCCCAATATTCATTGTTGTTCAGAACGCCTGCCTTCCCTTGCTGGTCTTGATAAACATTCAAATTTACCTGGCAACTTCAACGTTCAACCAATCAACATGGCGGACGATTCTTA
Source organism: Branchiostoma lanceolatum (assembly GCF_035083965.1). Lineage (NCBI taxonomy): Eukaryota > Metazoa > Chordata > Leptocardii > Amphioxiformes > Branchiostomatidae > Branchiostoma > Branchiostoma lanceolatum. The sequence goes on from NC_089735.1 coordinate 4,367,638, forward strand.
CGTCATAATCACGTCCATGGACCATGGTTTCTCAGAACGACCCTTACCCTTGCTGGTCTTGATGGCGATGGGGATCTTGTCGTTTCCCGGCAGGTTGAGCTCTCCCTTCAGAACCCGTCCGAAGGAGCCCTCGCCCAGCGGCTGGTTGTGCAAGTTCAGGAGACGCTCATCCAAGAAGACACCTTTCAGCTGCTCGATGAAGCCGTCGTCCAGACCCAGGTTCTTGGCTCTAGAGTCGTAAAATAGGGAACGTTATTTAAAGGAAGTTTGCGATTTCCGGGGAAAGAAGTCAACGTCATACTGTATACATGGTTTCCTGGAGAAACTTTTTTGTGTATTTTTAGTATCGTTGATTCAGATTTTTGTGACAATTCCATGAACTAACCAAAGGCGGGAGTACCAATCATGTGTAATGTCCATACCACAGACGCAATTTTATCTGTAACTCAACTGTACATGTATATATTGGATACTAAGCGTTTGCATAATGAAGTTAATGTTTTGTTTTTGTTATTTGTATCATTGTTTCTTTCGCACCTCGGGTACTGTATTGTTCCCGCACTGTTAGCGTTTCAAACTTCGTCATATGTTTTGTTTCATCGTGTTCAGTGATGTCGCTTAAATACGCGTGTTTGCTTGAATGCGGCATCACTATGTGTTTTTTTATGTTGCAATAAAAGAAAAAAAGACGCATTTTTGTTTCAGTTCGTATAAATGTTGAAATTGTCACAAATGCTGAAGTCATGAAACGGAAGTGACGTAGCATACCTGAGGCAGTTGACGGAGTCCAGCTTGGACTGATGTTCCCCTGGGTTCATGGCGTAGTCGTTCCTGTTGCACGGAACCCTGGGTAACAAAAATGGCGTCTTGGTGATCGAACATTACATTCTTGTAATTAATCTGTACACACTTTGAAGGGGGGGTCGATGAGACACAGGGTAACACACGTTGTTGCTCGGCCAAGGTCACTTATAACAATAATGATAATGATTAAAACAGTTTAATAGTAGACATCTATTCTTCATTTCTAAATTGGTTGACAGCTGCTGCTGCACGTCAGCAGGTAGGGTGGGCCCGCAGACATACACACATATGATCTGCAAAAACATAACCTTCTTGGCGAAGGTAAAAAGCCCTGCCCGTTGCGGAGGGTGGTTGACAGCTGCTGCTGCACGTCGGCAGGCAGGGTGGATCCGCAGACATACACACACGAGCTACAAAAACATTTTTAGCGAAGGTAAAAAGCCCTGCCCGTTGCGGAGGGTGGTTGACAGCTGCTGCTGCACGTCGGCAGGCAGGGTGGGCCCGCAGACATACACACACGAGCTACAAAAAACATAACCTTCTTGGCGAAGGTAATTATGAAAAGCCCTACCCGTTGCGGAGGGTGGTTGACAGCTGCTGCTGCACGTCGGCAGGTAGGGTTGGCCCGCAGACATACACACACGAGCTACAAAAACATGACCGTCTTGGCGAAGGTAAAAAGCCCTACCCGTTGCGGAGGGTGGTTGACAGCTGCTGCTGCACGTCGGCAGGCAGGGTGGGCCCGCAGCACACGAAGGGCAGGACGTCCAGGCACGACGCATCGGGAGGCAGCAGACCCATCTCCGTCATCGACCTCTTCCTGAGGAGGACAGGAGAGAGGCAGGTATTGCAGTACAGAACCGGTTGTTTTTACGCTAGTTATTGATGACTAATATAACGTTGATGCACAAAAGGTATCTATATCAAACAGGCAGAGCAGAGAGAAAAGACGCTTACAGTATCTGTAGGTTGGACAGTCTTTGGAAAGTGCCTTTTGGTGTCAAAGAGACCAATTGTGCCTGCTTTGAAAGGGACCTGATGCTCCCGAAAGGAGGGAATGATGACTACAATGCAGCTTTGTCTTGCTTATAAGCATTCTGGAAAGGACGTATAGTGAGTGTCCCGTGATTGAGGAGGTACCTTGAGCCCGTTAAAAAGCCTCATTACTCAGATGGGTATCTACTTCAGATGAATATATGTTTTGATGGCTATTCACTTATTTGCTGCAGCAAGGCTCTCTGACAGGTCAGTTTTGTGTGATCGTGGCCATATTTCTAGGAACAACCAAGTGCTCTTGCATCATCCACGCAACATCCATGACGTCATGATGTCCTGAAGCTTACCTTCTGCGCAGGCGCACCCAGAACAGCGCGAAGCCCAACATGCTGATGCCAGCTCCGGCTGCAGTTACCAGCACCAGCCGCATGTCGTACATTTCGAACCCGCTACCGTCCTGCAGCAGTTGTCCATTCTTGTCTGCAGTCAAAGAGAAAATAGTATACTCTTTTAGGCTTGCTCCTGAAGCTTCGCCAAAATAGAAGCTAGACTGAACCAACACTTATGAACAAAAGTAAGAAATCTCCCTTCAAAGACATTGCCTAGCTAATTGTTTAGACCAGCAAAGCATACCCAACGAACAGCTTCCGACGATACATGTATAAAAACTAATGGGTACAAGGTCACTCTCCAAGCAGAGGTTAGGCACCGGCGTATTTTACGACGTGTTTTGAGGCGTTTTCATGGCTGGCGGACAAAAAGCAAACCTGACAAAACACGAATCCCGATAAGAATGCCTCAAAAGACGTCCAAAACAAGCCGGAGCCCAACTTCTGCTTGAAGACTATACAAGGTAACATTGTCGTGATTACGTCACAGTCCCGTGAGTGCAAACGCCCTATAGACTGACCGCATTTCATGACGGCGTGGAGGTGGCTGTTCATCTCCTTCCCGCGGAAGGGCGCAGGGGACACGCAGTAGGCCGTCTGCGACAGTCCGTTCGCTGCAGTGTGCGACAGCAGCCACTTGATGGCGCAGTTGCACACCCATTCGTTCCCTTTCAGAAACCTGGGAAGGCACAAGGTGGCAGTATGAATTTATGTTGTCTGGTGGAAAAACACGAATGAGAAAGGAGGAGGGAGGCTAGGGAGAGAGGGAGGGAGGGAGCGTAGGGAGGGAGGGAGCCTAGTGAGGGAGAGAGGGAGAGGAGTGGGGAGGAGGGGAGGGGAGGGGAATGGGTCTGATTCCATCTTCAAAATCGTCAGTAATAAAGACAGACAAATGAATTTGACTCCCGGGGTTTCCTTTCATGGTCATACCAGGTTATTTAGAAAAAGGCCACAGACACAGTATAAGTATTGACAATGTTTTCTGCTATGTCAGCTTGTGTTTGAAGCGTCTTACATGAGCAGTCGGGTTCCGAGCGGCTTGGTGAAGACGTCCTCCGTCAGGGTCTTCAGGTGGTTGTTCTCCAGGGATCTATTGTGTTACAGAAAGCCGACATTGTATAATAATTCAAGTATTGAAGATGAAATGCACTTCTTACTAGACTTTATATTGTAAAAGCGTCAGGCTCTGTTCAAATCAATTCAGCTTGGCAAGAGATGTAAGACAATATCAAAGCAGGAAACTTTTAAATACTTGATATCATGCACAAATGTTTATGTAATGGATGAAGTATGTAATTATGTAGCCATGTGTTTTTAAAAGAGAGAAGAAGTCACTAGAACTTAGTTATACGGTAGCATATCAATAGTGTGCTTCGTTTTTTGTATTATTATTACTACATGTACTTTGCTATCCCAATTACCCTTGTATGGCATTATGTGCATTTATCCCCCCGGGGAATGAACATGCAATAAAGATCAATTTTATTGAAACTGAAACTCCAAGCAGAAATGAGAAAGTTCGGATGATCAAGCGAGCAAAACATGGCATTATGAAATTACTTTTCACCCCAACCCCAACACACAAACAAACAAACACACAAACAGAACAAATCATAGAAATGATTAACAAATGAAACGTTATGGCTTATACATGTAGACTCACATTTCTTGTAGCTTCTTGAGCGGCATGAACAGGCCAGACCTCAGCTTGTGGAAACTGTTGTCATTCAGGTATCTGCAGTTAAGGACAGTCATCATCGTTAGGCTACAACAAGTACATTTTATGGATGACATCCTATGCAGACTTCAAATTAGATGCGATAAGGTAAAATAAAGATGGGCGAAGAATATGTATGTAGCGTCTGTCTTCTCAGCCACAACCAGTAGAAGAATAGGCTATTCAGTGAGTTAACCTGGTTCGAAGCCACTTTCAGATACAAATAAGTGTATTGGAAAATCTTAAGTACTCCCTTTGACTGGACCCGCGGCACGCTGGCGGCGTCGCTGTGGCCGATCGAAGTAACAAAGCACTCAACGAATTTCATCGACAAAAACGAATCTTTTAAGCTTTGTGTGCTTTGTTGTCTTTTTGGTCATACTTGTACGTTTTTAATAGTATTCCAATTATAAAGTCAAGGGTAACACAAATCCAGTTCAAGACGCAGCGACGCCGCCAGCGTGCCGCGGTTCCAGTGAGAGGGGGGCTTTAGAAATCACAGAGGGAGTGCTTACAGTGTAGTCTCTACCAGACTAACTACGCCAGGGTTTCACGTGCAGGCTCCGTTACGGGCGAAATGTGATCACTGTGGACTCTACTGGCTAATTATTCCTTTTTCTGCCGAATTCTACGATTCATACGCCCGTAAGAGGGCCTGGTGGAGGCTACTTACAGTGTACGCAGGTTCCCCAGGCCATCAAACACACCGACGGAGATGTCGTTCAGCTGATTTGCAGACAGATTTCTGTGGAAAGTAATAACAGCGACACGTCACACTGGGCAGTGGTGTTGCATAGTCAAATGTCGTAAGAGGAATTAATCATATATGAAGGCTCTTTGCCACAAATTGTCTGGCAAGCGGATTAGTTTTTGTGCAGATTTTTACCGTAATTCTACATGAAGTTGTTGTGCTATTTCCTAGAGCTCCGTATGTATAGTCGATTCTATTCTTGCCTTTGTGAAAATCATGGTATAAATCCATGCCAAATGTATGTTTTGTGCAAAGAAGAACGGTGCCTGAATTCCCATTTCTTTTTTTTAAAGAGATAAGAAACTGTTAGATATAAGAATTAATAATTAATAACAATAGTATAAATATTAATATAAATATGAATGATAGTATTAATATTAATATGAATATCAATAATAGTATAAAGTTTTTGATACAGAGTGCTCAGCGTTAGAATGTAGTATTTCATAATCAGTTTTTCATGCTTTGTATTTTACATCTTTAGACTACGTGTGGTCAAATGAGCATTTAGCCCTTTGGGCATAGATATGCAATAAAGATTATTGATATTCAAGACATACATTTACGTTACATTTCATTTCCAACATCCACCAAACGATTAGCAGCAATAACAAAAGCAACATCAGCCAAACCTCAAGCAAAAAACTACAGACAGTATACCAATTGAAAATCAGGCAAAGGAGAAGGAAAAGACACTTACAGTATCTGTAGGTTGGACAGTCCTTGGAAAGTGCCTTTCGATGTCAAAGAGACCAATTGTGCCTGCTTTGAAAGGGAGCTAAGAGGGAAGCAAGGAGAAACATTTAATATTCAAGCAGATGTACGGTTTCAGATGGTTAGCGTTTTTCTGCAGTGTTCTGCAGTGGAATGAATTGACTCGTTGCTTGTAGACAACCAATCGACATTTCGGTGACCGTCTGTCACCTTCCTCATGGCAATTCTGACTGGTTCACATTAAACTGCAGTTATAGGTGTCGCTGCTTACAGATGCGGTCCCAAAAGTAAATGATTTACATATGTACAGAGATAGTTTAAGGTAAATCAGTGTTTTCAATGCGGTCCGAAATGTAAAGGAGTGTATTATATACACAAATGTTGTCAAGAAACAACAACAGTGCAACAACTATCATCTACTTCTTCAAAATGCGGTCCCAGACAGACGGTCACCGAAGCCACACATCTGTTTGTACCACTAGGCAATGTTGCTATGTTGTGGCGGTGCAGAACGCGACTGTTTGTGATCAGGTTTAGCAACTCTAGCTACATGTCTTTGTAGCATTACATGCGTGTGTGTGTGTGTGTGTGCGTGCGTGTGTGTGTGTGTGTGTGTGTGTGTGTGTGTGTGTGTGTGTATGAGTGTGTGTGTATGAGTGTGTGTGTTTATGAGTGTTTATGCTCGTGTGTTGCCAGTTCTCAGCTGTAAGTGTTTGAACGCCAGGTAAGACATACGTACATCGACACCAACTGGTCCATTCCGTTGAACATCCCCTTCCTTATGCGGCTTATCTGGTTACGGGAAAGATCCCTGCATGAACACAAGGTGAACTACTTCACTTCAAGAAATCTAAGATACTAATAAATAGCTAATAGCATCATGTCCCCGTGGCGCTGCTTCGCCATCTTGATCAAATTCCGTGGACTAGTAGGGCCCAAGTTCGATCCTAGGGGTCGACTCCAGCTCGGACATGTTGTAAGGGATTGCATTCGTCATTTCGGATGGTGACGTAAAGCCGGCGGCCCCGTGTATGAGGGAGCTTCAGGCATTAGCCTCAAGCGTCAAACCTCTGCACGTAAAAGAACTCAACACACTTATCGAGAAGAGTTTAATTAAGAGTATAATTAAATTGCGCCGGTTTGCGCCACTTTGCGAATGTCTGGCACAGTTTGGAGCAGTTCAGTGAGATACTCGCTTAAAGTGAGACGTGCACCAGAGAATTTATTCCTGCAAATAAAATTCCAAGTTGTTGTTGTTTGAAACCCCCAAAGACAATTTATAACAGTATAAATTATATTCCTTTCTTGTATGATGGCGCGTTAATATAAGTTGTATTAACTTGAGTGCGCTGCCATCTTGTCTGTATTTGTTATTCAAGTTGTTTAATAAAAAGAATAAAAAAAGATGATACCCCTACTACATTTGACAAAAAGAAACAGTTCCCACTCTGTGTTATATTTCTTCGAGAAAACAAATTGCGATATTTCGTTTGATATCCTTATGGCCTTCCATTTGCGTGAACATCCAATCAACGTGATCTCGTGTCTAGGGCGTGGTGAACTCGAGACTCGTGATGACGAACGCTAAATAGCAGTTACTCGAGCAACTGGATATTATTTTCGGGAAACGGTCCGTTTCCAAAATCATATTCAGTTGCTTGAGCACCTGCTATTTGGCGTATCTTATTTCCTTCATGGACACTGTGATGTCGTGGTTATTTTTGTTTGTCCTTTTGGTCATTCTAACCTCCCAGCATTCCATTTTTTACGGGAGCACCGGAACTAAACTTCCGAACGAGATGTATGGACACATTGATTGTTACGCAGTACTGCATACCTTAAGACTGCGCGTGCCTACATGTGTGTTCCTTTTCACGTTTCACGTCCCAAGAAACCCCGGCCACCCCCCAACGGTCTTTATTGGACGGTTCCAAACATACGATTGCTGTCAAATTTAGCGCAAAGATTAGTCTGCAGAACTGCCGAATTACATGTTTATGAATGTTTCACCCTCGCTTGGCGGATTGAACATTGGAAAACACCAAAGGCGGTGTTCTGAGGTAAACGAAAGAACACCCCAGTCACTATCGAAATGTAGTGGAGGCTATCTGAATGTATGACCGTTTAGAATTCAAATCCATCCAGTTGTTTTGTACAAGTGGCGGGCAGGATATATGTTGTATATAACTTGAGCCCGCCAACAGCTTGCCTTGTTCATTTTGTATGTATGATGTTTTGAATTTGTAAAATGAAAAAAAAAATCACCAAGTGCTAAAAATGCAGGTATTTCATCCTAAAGACTTATCAACAATAAACATGATTTATACCACGAATCGAATGATTCATAATATTTGATGTTATTGCGTCCAGAAAAACATATTATATTTTTTGGACAGGCTTAGCCACGCTTCAAACTATGCCTAGCACCCATGCCCATGTTCCAACAATCACCAAAACACATCAATATAAATATATGTGTTTTTAAATAACATTATACACAAAATCCAACTTCATTCCAGTATCAAAAGACCAGGGGACTGGACCCGTCTCAATAGTTCGTGTTGAAACAGAGTTGAATTTTCTTCATATCAAAATTCATCGTAGGCCTACATATAAAGTTAGTCCCACCTGCAATAGCCAGTCCTTGAAATGATACCCGAGTTTGAAAGGAAATATATATGTCTGACCCAAAACCTTCATCAGTTCTCCCTTTGGGCAAAGCCGAATTTGCAAGCCACACATCGAGAAAATTGTCTTGAGGTATTTCAGTCACAAACCAACCGAATACACATAGCCTAAATCACTGCTAAAGCGATAGAGGAGGGATTTAATATGGGGTGGTGGGAGTGCGAATTTTTTACACGAGATCTTAACACGTTATATTTTTTTTTCCTGTGAGCTATCATGGCTATTTTGTAACTTCCGGCTCGTACATTGTATTTGGCCCCTACCAAAGAGGATATCTTCTTCTTGTTGTAGTAGAACATGAATTTCGCCATGACGAATTAAACTGCGAACCATTTTGATTGATTTATATCTTAAACGCTTCATTTTTTCGCCTTGTTCATTCTTAAACAATATTACAAGGTGCCAACATATGGACGGAGGTTAATGCCCAAAACTATCCCGAGTATGTACAATTTTTCGCTTATGAACAACACGTATCCTCTGACTATGATATGATATACAGAAATCCTAAGATGAAACAAAATGTCACCACAATGACTCGTATCACTACTTCTGGAAATGAACAGATACTCAGTAGTATTTACAAACAACATTAGTTCCTGTACTAATGTTGTTTGTAAAACAGCAGTAGCTAATTGAACTATTAGCATAGAAGACTACTGTATGTCAAGACATCCTGGATTGTCTTAACCTCATTAACATATCTATTCAGAGTTTTGGTATAAAACATTGGTTCTCCAGTCTTTTCGCAGTCACAGAAGAAAGCCAGTGGATGCTGTCTGAAACGTCTGTTCTAAAGTCTTATCCAATTGCTTGAGTAAACTATTTTTGGCGTATCAGTAGTCTTTACTTACACGTTCTGGGTGGACTCTGCGAACCGGTCGGGGATTTCTTTCAGGCTCTTGGCGCTACAGTCCGCCGCCTCCGACTCGCACCGGCACTCGTCAGGGCAGAACAACGGCAGACCCAGCCCGACCATGGCGGCCAGCCAGACAAAAACTACCGAGGGAAAAACGCGGAACACTCGCGTACGGAAAGAACCCATCTCTCGCAGTGACGAATGAGTTAAACTAGACGGTATTCAAGAAGATATCTGTCATTGTGAAATAAAGAAGCAATCGCAGGTAACACACCTGCCCTTAAGGTGTGTTCCGCCTACGTGTCTCTCGCCAGACAATTACTTGTGAGATGGATTCGCAGAAGACATGTATAATCATGTGTTGGGGTGTAGTCGTTAACATGTGATCGAACCAGTGGTATGACGTGACGTCTGGAATGATTGAAACTTTCATATACTCCAAGCAGATGTGTGATTTAGTCTTGTTTTCGTCATTTGCGCTTTACATCAAAGTTTTCTGTTATTTCAACTTTTCAATATTTGTTAGCTGAGACAAACAGTACTTTTATTTCTAAGAAAATATTATCCATGACATTGTGAAATGTTGTAGTTTTCACATGAAATATTTGGCTTCCCCAGATCAGCAATGTTACCACTGGTCGTATGAGGGTGTTCAATATAAAGATGTCCTTTGATCCACTTCCGGTTATTGTGGGAGGCTAGAATTACACATGTATGATGATTCATATTTCTATAGATCACATGCACATTTCTATGTCTGAACTTTCCTTCCACAGCTGCTAAGGTGAAACAGTTCATGTACCAATCAATGGTGGTCAGCTATGTTTTTTGCAACTTCAACATAACCACGATCACAACACATGTAAACATCTTTTCCATTGTCATGATATCTAAAGTAAAGAGTTTCGATAGGGGGAAGCGACAGTTTATTGTTCATAGTTCTGCCTCTTGCTAAAATAAGGCATTTCTTTTTTAATTTGCATATCTTATAAATTGCTAGTTACATAGTAACTAATGCACAAAAATGCACATTATAAATGGAACATTGACAACAATCAGGTAAAACTGAGGTATGAGACCTTCGATTTCTTGTTGTAGATCGATATGTACAAAGCACAACATTTTGCAACGGCTTTAATATTGCCTTGTTTGTGCTTATTCTAATTTACAGAAATGAGAAAAATACACCTGTATATCACTATCATACATTTATGCCCTATGTCGTTTCAAGACATAATTTCTCAGCAATGTATATTAGCCATTCATAATGCTCAAGTCATAATCTACAAAGCACAATGACAATTAGACGGTAATACAACAATATTGTACTTGACCTTTGACCTCTTCTACACGGATGAAATAGTAACGTGGAATGGACGACTTTGGATGTCATCTCTTTAATTGCATGTGATTGGGCGTTTTCACTCGCGTGACTTTGACGTAGATACTGCCCGTCATGTTTGATGGCTAAACCCAGAAGTTGTCAATTTCTGTTATGTGCATTATCCACATAAAAATCTATAGTTCTATTTCTTCCAGGTAGCTTCAACCAACCAAATTTAAGAAAAAAGTTGAATTCAGCACATGCATTCCAGAGGAAAAGTGTGTGGAGATGGGTGGATTGTAGCTAAATGATCCCCCGTTTTTTCTTGCAGCACTGTGACGGCAGCACCTCCCAATCGTAGACGTAAGACTTCGCCTTCCTGTACTCCGTCTCACACAGTCTTCCTCTTGTCTTGAGCTGGTTGTGTTTTTTCCTCATCTCCTTCTCCGACTGTTTATGCGTCACCAGGTACTGGTTACTGCATCCACGCGAATGATTCATGGTGTCGAACCTGTAGTAGAGAAGACCAAGCAAGTCATATGTTTGTTACAAACGTTGTAGAATGTGTGTCACGTGACTACGGCCGCCATACTGAATCGTTAAACCAAGAAAATGCCAAATAAATTTAAGAATGCGCACATGCGTACGCCTCCGCCAAAATAGCCCATTTTCCACAGAATTTTGCCCCATAGTCGTAGTGTTCACATGTTTCACGCTTTTAAAAGAACCTGCTAGGCCTGGTGGAATATCAAATCCCCTACTGCTTCGCGCTTCGGAATTCTCTAATAAATGGTTCTCTAATAAATGATTCTATCTGAATTTCCCAAACTCTTATTACCTTGTTCTCAGGTTTCCTTCACGACTTTAAGTCGCTCTCACGAATTGATAAATGTTCACTTACCGAACGTCGTGTTCTCTCTTGATGTCGAGCGGACCCAGCCAGGCCCCCACGGTGACATCCTCGCTACGGTAGAGTTTCAGCGAGTCCACATTAGCGGCGATGTAGTGTACCAGGTCTGCGGACAGAACGTAACCTCCCCCGAGCGCGTACGGCACGTAGCGGTCACACAGCAGCCAGTCGCGGTCCTCCAGCGGCCCTTCCTTCGGAACCTTCGCGTCCCCGTGGAAAAATCCCCAGTAGAGCGTCTCTCCGTTCCTCTGCCTCAGTTCTTTCTCCATGACGTCTAATCTTGCAAACGAATCGTCGTCTACTTTCAGGACGTACTTGAAATCCACATTTCTGTCCAGCCATGTCAGCATGTGCAGGACCTTTAACGATAGGGTAATGTAAGAGTCGTGTACATCTGGTAGTAGCAGCAAATCTCCTTTCTCCCTGTTTTCTCTGTTCAGTCTACTGATTTCACTTGAGTCTGCTGACGCTATGCCGACCACAAAGCGTTTGAAGACACTGCTAGTGTTACCGTGAGTTAACCACGTCTCCCTAGCGGCGTCTCTTTTCTCTATATTATTCGACGAAGTCGTGACAAGAACCGCAAGAAAGGTCTGATACTTCTCCAAAGGCTCCCGATCTCTCTGCACTATGTAATTATCGATGAAAGGGTCACCGCATTTTAGGACGTACAAGATGCCGAGGTACATCGGAAGAAGAAACAACAGGAAGACGAAAACGGTCGATGAATGTCGACGTAACCGACGTAACATTGCTGGCTGCTTGCAGCGTTGAGGAACGAATGGGAGGCTTCACCTGTAATACAAAACACCCACATTCAAGACAGTTATATTTAGAACTATACTTTTCTATGAATACGTTGGTTGTACTTGTACTAAATTCACAGTGATCAGCCACAGGGACCAAACTAGTAGGTGGCTCTGTTTCCTGGACGCATTTTGAACAGGACGGATATTTTCGAAACAATAAGGGCAGGGAGGAAATAAATTTATGTAGTTGGTCCAAAATTTCTTGCGTTCAACCATTATTGAAGTGAGTTGTGTTGATTTAGACATTGTGCAAATCAAACCAAATGTCAGAAGTATTCACATAAAAATTGTATTTTTTGCCCTCAAGCGTATGTCTTTGTTCTCGTCAATCATTTGCTCCATTTCCTCTCTAGCCTTTTGTAGTTTGTAATAGGCCATTTTGGGGGCTTTCTCTATTGCTTCGTGGTGTCGTGTGGGTTTGGGTGCTTGGCGCATTTTGTAGTTTGTAATAGGCCATTTTGGGGGCTTTCTCTATTGCTTCGTGGTGTCGTGTGGGTTTGGGTGCTTGGCGCAGAACACAGAGGTCCCGGGTTCGAATCCCCCCACATGCTACCGACGTTGTGCCCTTGGGAAAGGCACGATTTTTCTTCTCTCCACCCAGGTGTAAAAAAACGGGTGCTTAACTTAGGTTGGGGAGGTAAAAGGCAGTGGAAGAATAGGGTTGGGCTCGGCCTTCCAATACCGTGTCTAAGACACGGTGGACAACACCCCCACTGCTCTTATGTCCTAAAAAGATTATCAATATTAGTTACCTGTCTTACCAGTTTCTGTTGTCAACGACTCGCCTAGTTGTCGTCATTATTCACCCCTTCTTATGTGATTTACGAGAAGTGGCTAGCAAAGGCGTCGGGTAGGTGGGTAGGGTAGGACTTTGGGGGAGGGCATGTTGAAGACAATTCTGCCTATGAAAGGCTTTTCATATGTAGACCAAGAACGTTATATTAACTAAAAATTCATGCAGAAACCAAGAACATGTCAACACAACTTGTGAGAACTCATTTACATATGGCGACTACTCATTTATAAGGGATACTGTTTTTAAACATACGACCAAATCTACAAACACACGTCTAAGATCCCAGTGTTGATAAGAAGACGACGTGGCAGAACTGACCTGGATTTCGGTCAGGAAGTCGTAGTATTGACGGCTGGTAGGTCGGCGTGTCGCAGTAGAATCCGCCAACAGCTTGTGATGTTGTACGACCCCAGTTGAAGACTACTACAGGATGACTTTCGCTCGTACAAGATTTCAATTCACGGCAAAGATCACAATGTTGATAACCATGGTGTTTCGGGGCCACGAAATGACCCCTTGTAACCTTTGTGACGTAAAGTAAGGACGTCACCAATCCGGTCCAACCGGTTGTCGTCTTGCCGCACATGCGCAGTGAAGACGGTACAATCCGTGTCTTCTGGACGCCTGAGGACATTTGTATTGTTTCGCTCCCCAAGGACTATTCAAATTTCAATTAGGTTTGTCTACATGTGCCTCTGACAGGTTGTCGATTTATGTTGCCTCACTAAAGTGTCACAGAACGATTACGAAAAACAAAACGTTCATTCATTTATTTATTTAAGGAGGTTAATGACCTCTTTGGTTTATTGTAGGTGTGAAACGTTATGGTAACAACAGGGAGAAGTCACATCGCATGATCGTATCAAATACAGCTCATGTCACAGTGAAATCATGTCTTATTGTGCGTTTTGCCACCAATTTAGCGTTCTAAAATAATGCTCTTGCATTCATAATAAACATTCATGTAATTAACGTTACGTAGTTTCTGAAAAGCAAATGATAAGTTAAACGACAGAATACTTGATACAATGTATTACCAGACACACTTCTAGTTCTATTGTGTCGCAGGCAATGCTTACTATAACTAAAGTACATGCCTTTTGTTTACATTGTTAAGTAATGCTCAACGACATATGTATCATGGCCCATCTTTGAATCTCAGTGTATGTAAGATTAGAATTATTGCACTTCCATAGAAGTTATAAGAAGAGAGCAGATATAGAAGCTTCATGAGCTTACTTCCTTGTCAAACAACCCGAAAAAGTTTTCCCCTGAAAGTTCCCAACAGCCCACTTTCCAATATCTATCATAACATTGATCATAACTTGATCATAACCGTTTTAAGTTCTTTCCCTGTCAAAATAACTTCATTATCCTGGTACAAACGACTGTACGGCGACATACACTTAAATGCCTTATATCGTGGAAGTAGTGTTTGTAATCATTCATTTTAAAACCCGGCAAATGATTTTGTTGATGTTGTTTATGTATGGGGATTTTCCGTGTGTCCAGTTGTGCCGTAAGCGGTACCACTGCTGCTTCTACTCTCCAGCAGTGATATCTCAGCTTCTTGCGCCTGCGCGGTGACCTCTGACCTGTACACGTAATGGCGTTCGAGGTACCAAAAGATGCCGAATGTCGCCATCAGGAGGACGGCAAGGGTCAGGAAGAAATACTCCACATGTCCGTCATTTAGCTCCAGCGGGAAGCAGGCTGTGCCAGACACGCTAACTGAAAATAGATAAAGAAAGTTCATGTTCAAGTTCATGCTCGAAGGCTAATTACAAGTAAAATGTAAAAGCATAGGAGGCATACATGTGACGATTGACAGGGTTGATGTTGTTGTAACAAGAGAATTGTGTTGGGTATTTCTAGACTAGTTGGGTTTGACTTATTTTTTTGGAGGCTTTTCTACTTCGGCTGGATTTTTTTTCTTCTCTATCTTGTAGAAACTGTGCGTCTCCTCACCACAGATGGCGTTGACTATCGCGGTCAGAAGCAGGTTCAGGCCGCTGCCGAGTCCCCACATCAGCAGGTACGCTCCCATGATCGTTCCCTCGTAGCCGGGCGGAGCCTCCGTGTAGGCAAAGTAGTAACCTGACGACCAATGCACATGCAGATACATGGTAAAACAAGGCAGTTAGTATATGGTCTATACAACACAGCCATCAACAATCAACTGAAAACGGCATCAGAAAAGCACGTGCACAGTAAACAGTCACCTTAGCAACCTGACTGTACAAAGGAAAACAAGAGCTAGGAACAAAATATATCAATGAATGAAAAGACTCTTAGTTTGTACGCAACCAAGTGTTTTATTCCACCGAACTGATGAAACTATTCACAGACAATGTATCAATGCAGCGAAAAAGAAGACGAACAAAAAGCTATAGAAAAGAAAGACTTCGTTCAAAACTTCAGGCCCATGTAGTGCCTCGTGACACTTAGTGCAGCAATTGTTGTTTCTGTAGCAGGGCATATTTTTACAGGGAGGGTTTGCTAGCCTTTCCCTTAGAAAGCAAGACTTAAGAGAAAGTAATTCATAGTCTCCAAACACTGGAAAGTAGCAGGGACTTACCAACGGCGAGGGTTAAGACTTCACTGATGCCAGACAGAGCGAACTGCGGGATCTGGACCGCGACACTCAGGTTGGCGGCGCGAAGGGTGCGGTTCCCTACTACTGTCTGCTCGAAGAACTGGCCGCTGTGGACGAGCTGTCGGCGGACAACCTCCACCACCTCTGCTGACAGCACAGACAGTGTGGACAGCAGGATTCCCACACCTACATGTATTACACGAACAGAGAGTTTGCGTGTAGTGTTATAACTTATCGTAGACTAGCAACGTAGTTTAATCTTCGTCATTTGTATCACATGTATGGTTTACGTTTCACTTCATGTTCGCACACTGTCAATAATTGTTGTAAACTTGCAATTAGCCTACGGGCATGAATTTGCAATACACTTATACGATTATAACTTGGATGCATTTAGATAGCATTGACTTGGGTAGTAATTATTCTCCATGTCCATGCAGAAGACATTCTGTATGATATTGCTGGAGAGGCAAATCTGCTATTTACAACACTTCTTACCCTCTCACTTCGCAATTACCTTTATCTCAACGATACATTCACGCCCTTTCAGAAAAATGGTGCTCTTACATCTCACTGGTTGAGCGAATATGACCAAAAACATTCATATAGATTTAAAGCCATACTGTTTCAATGAAAATAAATCCAAGTACTAAAAGGGAATTTACTAAAAATGAATTTTGATAATAAGCCATCGTCGGTGACATATAGGACATAGTACCAAATAAAGTTCTGTTTGTTTGAAGCTTTGTTTATTCACGAAAAGCTCAAATCGGCGGCATGGAGGTCACTTTTCTTTGAGGTCATGAGGGAAGAGGGAAGGGTCAGATAGAATATAACAAAGATACAAACTAGATAACACTATCAAAGTTCTAATAAATCTGTAAACATGTAACATAATGATTACTACTGGAACGTACCCATGATAGTCAGTGGTGTAAGCTGCACATTATTGATCGTCAGGCGGGGATACACGAAGCAGACCATGAGCGGGATCATCAGGAGGATAATCAGGCTGTTGATAGCGCTGAAGTACGTGGCCTCTGACCCCACGGGCATGCGCAGACGTTCGCTTTGGAAGAGGTAAGTCGTTCTTGTCTGTTGGGATTTAATGATTCCATTATTCCAAGGTTATCTATTCATTTTATTGTCTGATAAGATAGTTACATGGGCTTGGTTTACAACTACGAGCTTCTCGCTATGCTTGAAAATCCTTTGGGTTTGATGATATGACTGTCTGTCTGTCTGTCTGTCTGCCTGTCTGTCTGTCTGCTTGTTTCGATTCTGGGCCCCCTGGCAACTTTCTTTGGTACTGCAGCAGAACTTCCGTGTTTTGTATTTTTTTACCTGGACATGCTATGGTCTTTTTAGTTGTATAGCATGCACAGAAACGTCACCTGTGAGTAGATGGCGTAGTATGGGATCAGTGTTGCGAATATTTGCATTAGTTTCCACACCTCCTTCGGGATGGTCGAACTCCACAGTCTGTATAGGAAAGTTTTATTTTTAGTGTCACCTTCATGAATAATGTCTTGTGTCTTGTATAGCCGATGCCTCAGACCGTTACCCCATAGCCATGACTATGTCAGGCGTTTTTTTTACTTAGCAGACCACAGATACCTGGCATACATGCAGTGTCGTAGTTTCTTTCTGTCCGAAAATCCATCGGAAGAAGACATTAGCAACAGTTTCTTATACCATACCTTCCTTGTGGGTTTCTACGTTGCGTCTTCCTGTTCGGATCAAGAAGTCCAGCGACGATTTTGCTCCGGATCTCTGCATATCATAATACATTTGTATAGTTAACGTATGGGTCATAAAACAGGAATAATGTATTTAAAGAAAAGGGGGAAATAGATTGAAAAACGAGAAAAGAACCAACCTTGTGTGCTGTTTTCCTGATTGTAGTAGTTTCCAATGCGGCCGGAGACGAAGACGGCGGTAGAGAGCACGACGAAAACACACGTATCCACGTACCCACTCAGCAGACTGACGTGCTTTTGTAGGTACGGCACCCCTACCACGCCAATGGTAGCGCCCAGGTTAATGCACCAGTAGTACCTGCAGAATCCAATCATTTTCTTAAATTTCGAAGTTAGACGTGTGCAGCTGCTTAGTCGAACAGTAGTTTCATTTGTCAGATATTTCCACTAATTACCATCACACGAAGGTTGTGTTTTCGGTTTGGCTATGGTGTATAGTATAAACAGAATAACTCAAGAAGCTGTCGATGGATTTGACTGAGAAAGTGAAGAACGTCAATTGATATATCACTCATGATTCCAATGAGGACATGATTTGCTTAACCAATGAGAAAAGGCTATAATTTCATAGTGGTAATTTGATACATGCCGCGTTCTTTGAGTGATCATCAACTGATATAATGTATGCATATACTCACGAGGACCGTATTTGCATACTTTTTGAAACCTCAAAATCCATTATTTGGCGAAGGTGTGGGGTCGTGGAACTCTAGTTCTGTTTCTGTTTTCACACCTCCTCTGATCAAACCTCTGTCCTGAAGAGGTTGACCTGAACATTGATTGGTTGCCCCGCACACCAGTGGATTTATTACGGGCAATCGCCGAATGTTTGCGTCTGCTGGTTGTGACGCGATAAGCAAACCCCCCCCCCCCCCCCCCCCATCGATATATCTCACTGAGTCCGCGGCAGTTGGCGGCGTCACTGCGTCCTACAGATTTGTGTTACCGTTGACTTTATAATGGGAATATTATGCAAAACGTATGAATTAAAAGACAACAAAACACACAAAGCGTAAAAAGATTCGTTTTTATCGATGGAATTCCCTAAGCGCTTTGTAAAATCGCCCAATCGCAGCGAGGTCGCCAACGTGCCGCGGGTCCAGTGAGATAGCGGTGGTCAAAAGAGCGGCAGATCAGTTTTGAATGAAAATATTCTCAAATAGTAACGTTAACGTTATACACTACCAGTGGAAGAAACGTCGCAGCTTGACTTTTATGTCCCCTCCAGACGATTTGTACTGCTGTGCGCCGAACAGACCCAGGTTGGACTTGCTGCCTCCCGTTCCTATGGCAACCAGAGTCAGGCCGGCAAAGTACAGCCCGGACACACGTCCGTCCGGACTCGAGCCACACAAACTGGAGGAAGCGACGAGTAGAGCTGTCCCTGGGGTGGGTGCATTTGAAAGTCGTTGATCCAAACATGAAGAAAGTGGGGGTGTCGTTCTGTAATATTACATAACCTAGAAATACTGCTACGGTGTCCCAAATCAACGTGCATTATCTCTTGCTTCCTATATTGGGCGTAGGCGTATATATTGGGGGGGGGGGGAGGTTCTCTAATGCCGGCAAGGGAGTTGTTCTAACGGCGTTATAACGGCGGTCGTCCCTCGGCTACACAACTCCCTTGGCTACACAACTCCCTTGCCGGCATTAAAGAACCTCCCCCCCCCCCCCCCCCCAATATATACGCCGCCGTTTAATATAGGAAGCCTGCGAAGGAGGCTACATTATCTCGAGCATGCCAAAGTACATACAAATACATCAAAAGAATCTTGAGATAACTGCGAACACACAGTCAACAGCAATACCCCGCAGGATCCGGCGGTGAACCTGTCATATAATGTCACTTAGGCTGGGCAAGAATCAAACGTCTCGGTACAATTTCCAACAAGAAGTCCAAGACGTCATGCCTTCGTTAAATATCAAAAGTAGAATACTACATAAACGTTAACATGCTATCATGTTTACTAGAAGCTAGTTGTAGCAGGCGACACTATAAATCCAGAAAGACACTATAAATCCGGAAAACATTAAGAAATCAATTTTGGGGAAGACAATAACATTACCTTATTTTAAAAACTTATTTTATCCTAATACAATTTTCAGTTTTCCAAAATTCTGGCTGACGTTCCCAGAAATCTACACAACTGACCATTAACCTGAATACATCAGTGTTAACCAGATATTGATAACCTTTTGTTTCATCATGCTTGTAGACATTATATTATTTGGTCAATCTACATTAAAAAAATCTACTTAAAAAATAAAGCTTTCCGGAGGTAGTGTCTTTCCGGATTTTTAGTATCTCCTGTTCTATTTATTCATGTCATCTCACCGACAAGATATATCCACATGCTGACCAGAATTGTCCAGAAGCGGTTGCCTACAGTATCGGCGAGCCAACCCCCGAAGAATGTCAGAGCGTAGGCGAAACTCGTGAACACCCACGTGACAACCCACGGCAGGTGGTACCGTTTGGGGAAGCACGGTGACGTCACGTAGTCCGCCATGTTGGCAAGTATCCCATAATACGTCACGCGCTCGCACAGTTCGCTCAGCCAGACCAGGGCGCTGCTCGTCATGACGCTGCGGTTTCGACCTGAGACCACGTGATCTTCTTCCCCCGCCGCACTTTCGCTTTCCATTTTGCCTACATGTATCATGAAAGGGAGGGGAACATATAATGGTTTCCTTTTATGCACAGTTCATGAAGTACAATTAATACATTATAGGTCACAGCAAATCATATTGAAAGTTGACAGATACAGACAAAACTCAGGAAGGAAAGGAAACACGCACAGAGAGAGGGAGAGAGACCAAGAACTATAATAGCGCTAGCTCCATTCTTTAGGAGACTCACGTGGTGGAAAGTGTACAATTTGATCGACTGAGACCTGTGGGATCTAGTCGTCAATTGTAGAAGCCGTCCAAAACTATGTCGATACTTGGCAGGGGGACTGATCCTGCCTCTGAGTTCAACGACCTCGACCCGAGTGGTGAGAGGGTCGACCTTAAGTAACCCCACGATACTCCCGCCCTATCACCCAGCTGCTTGAAGCGTATCAGATCGTTGCTTACCTCTTTGTTGGCCTTGTCTTCATCCACGGACTGCGCGTGCAGTAGAGAAGGCACGTCCACTGACCTTCACACCGAAACCGACTTCTTAGAAGATCACATCGTGACTTCCGCATTTCATCTGAACTTTGTCCCTATGGCGTCATCACTTGACGATGTTTATTTTGCAGCCACCATTTTCACCTTTGTTTATACATTGCTAAGCTACGCCTCTTATACAGTTGATAAAGAATAATAGCAATTGACGTCTGAGTTTGGAAACGAAATTTAAAGCACTTGATGTGGCTGATAAGCCACCCCTAATACTACAACCAGAAAATCAACCTCTAACGATATCAATAATGGAACATTGCACAAAATAATACAATTGACATTTTTATTCAAGCTTTTTATATATTTGATAACTTTAACTTTATTGCAAGTTCATGCCCGAAGGCTAATTGCAGACAAACAAGTACATGGATATACATGGGAATCGACATAGTTATCTTATAATGTCATTTTTCCACAGTTAATACGTACACGTACTATCAAACACGGTTTAGGGGACCTGATTTCTAGCGTATACATGTCATATACATTCGTGTACATATTGCCAAAACATTATTGATAGCTGCTATTCCAGCAAGAGGAATTTGTAGAATTAATAACATCTTTAAAACATTTCCATTCAATAATTCCATTTTTCAAAAATATGCATTTATAAGTCATTTAATATCGTTGGAGTGCCCCTAGAGATGTCACACTGCACTTTACTTTACTATAGTTGCATAAGTTGAATGTTCATTGCTCTACAACACACATGTCAACTTAATAACTATCGAATACAAAACTTCTCATCACTGTATAGAAGTGAATCCCTGATTTGTTGAGCCATAGTCTCTAGGAGAGCTACAGCTCGTGCTTCTTTCAAAATCTTTGGCTTTTGTCAAGTAGGTCTTGTATTTGTACCGTCTGGCCAGGACCCAGAACAGTCCCAAGTCCAGAAACATCAGCCCAGCCAGGAAGAAGAGGAACCTCTCGGCGTGGCTGTTGTTCAGGTTGATGTTGAGGCGGCGGGGACTACCGATGCCTTCAACCGTGACTTAGGAGGAAGAGAAGGAAGGGGGTAAGACGAAGACTAGATTATCTATCCCTTTTATTTAGTACTGAATTGTATACCAGCTTTAAATCCGGAATAAAAAAAAAATTGTGGGGATAGTGGTATTGTGATGGTCTTATCCCATATTTTCGCCAGAAAGATTCTATGAAATCTAAATCTCCTTATGGTAAAAAGAGGGGATAAGACCTATGCCATCCCGTCTTTTCGCCAGATAGGCACTATGAAATCTCCTTATTGTAAGACGACACACTGTTAAAGAAATATGGACCGGTGAGTGCATGCAACTCACTGTCTCTATACGTCGTCTCTACCAGACTAACTGCGCTGGCTGTCGGGAGAATGATTTCGCCAGGGGAGTTTGGCCAACATAGGGTTTCATTGGCCAAGCGCCAACCTTCCCGCAGACTGACTCTCCCAGCCAATTACCGGTATTGCCATTTTTGCCGAATTCTACTATCTGTACTCCCGTAGAAGGGCATGGTGGAGGCTATAGCGTTCTAGCTGCGATATGCAGTGTGTCCGGGGGTGATGTCTTGGTCATCGTCGATGAAACGACAGACTAACAACATCCGGGGCAAGGAGGAGAGGATACCGCTGTAAGACTTTAGAAAGCAAATCAAAACAGTAATGAATCAAATAATTGACGAAATACTAGTACTGTATACTACATTCCTAGACGTTTAATAGCATAATTTATAAATCAATTCTGTTCCGATCCGTTGCACAGAAAATTGAATCCTATTTGATTGTTGAGTAATGAAATATGCATCATTAACGCTTTCGAAATGGGACTGTTTTCAGGCGTGTGCGTCGGTGATGCTACTTACTGTTAAAAGCTGATGCGATCCCGATGCTCAGGTAGCTGCCGAGGCCGAACATCAGCAGAAATAACCCCATCACGGTCCCCTTCATTCTCCTGGGGGCCTGCGTGTACGCGAAGTGGAACCCTGGGGAGAAAATTAAGTAGGTAAGACGCAAACTCTTGCCTGTAGCCTCTCAAACCTTTAGACTGAGATAGTACGAAGCTATTCCTCTCCAAGCATAGGTTGGTGGGAGGGAAGATTATGAGCTTTTTATCATGTGTCCCGTATTTTGGCATCCATGGGGGAGCGGGACACCTAGTCCCAATGATGGGGGAGCAGACAAAAAACGGGACATAGGACAAAAAGGTCACGATCTTCCCCCACTCTGCTTGGAGAGCAGAAGCTATGACATGATCCTTTGTCTTTGGTTTTCTACAATGTATACTCGAATAGTACACCTTCGATCGTAAGGCCTTCTTCACGAATTATGACCCACCATTTCTGTCATGTGATTTCGTGGACACGTGACATCATTGATGGGTCAAAGTCTTTTGGTTGATTTCTCTCTGCTAATCGGAAGGATACGTCGTGTTTTAGGGTTGACTGGCATTGCCGCAATCACCGTTTAGAGACCACCTGGACACAATTATCACTCATCAAAGGCATGATTGTTGGCCACGGAATGGTATCATTGACGATTTCTTTCCACCAGAGGTTATAAGCTCGTTCCCACTTCCGAGTACGCATGCGCGGTGCATGAATGGTGGGTAATGTGAAGGCCCCTGAGACATGAACAAAACATGTCTGGATAGTGTTATGCAAATCGAGACAACGATGAAGAAGAGAAATGTTTACAAGTCAGGGGCCTTCACCTTTGGCATATTACCCACGATTCCTGCAGCTGTCGCCGCGCATGCGTACTCGGAAGTGTGAACAAGCTTATAAAGCCCACCTGTGACGACCACCATAATCTCCGTTTAAGAACCACCTTTAAGAACACAATTATCACTCATCAGAGGCATCAACCACGGATTTGGATTTGCAACAGTGCAATAATACACGTGGGACACAGGCAGCTATTGCTGATGTCGTGACCCACACACATAATGTACCCGTTTTTACGTGGGCGGAGTGGGGAAAGTCGTGTAAAGTGCCCAAGGGCACAAGATCGGTATGGTGGCGTCAGGGGATTCGGACCCGGGACCCCTGGGTTCTGAGTTTAAAATCCTACCGTTACGCCACACGACCCCTATACGGAATGGTAACATTGTCGATTTATTTCCAACGGAGGTACTAGGTTATGAAGCCCACCTGTGACGACCGCCATGATCTCGCTGACGCCGCTGAGAAAGAACTGCGGGACCTGGATGAAGACGGACAGGTCCGTGGCGTTGTACACCTGTCCGCTGATGTTCTGATGAAACACGCTGCCCTGGTGATGAACCTTGCCGCGATACACTTCCACGGCACCAGCTGCCGTCACAGACAACATAGACAGGAACATGCCAACACCTAGTGGAAAAAGTCATACAGTAAACGCCGCTTAATTACACAGCGGATTAACGCACACTCCGGTTAACTGCACGAAATCCTACAGTCCCAAACCGGTTCCCATTCATTCGATTGTTAGTGACTCCGTATATCTGCAATACGTTTTTGATAAACTGTAAAAAAATCAGTTAAGATAATTTCTAGGTTCGAATATATGAATCTGTATTTGCTTTAACCTCCAGCCTGCTAATGTAGCCGTTGGGACCAAATGTGTATTGGTTAGTAATGGGGTTAAGCAGCAAGTAGAATGTGGAATTGCATAAGCCTCTTCCTTAGAACTGATGCCTACCATACAACAAATCATTGACTTGATTTAAGATTAGACTTTCAATCAGCCGGGACGGAGGCCGATACAGACTTCCGACCACCTTTGATCCAACAATGACGTCATTTGCGAAAGGTCATTTCAACCTTCTTTCCCGTTGTCGGATCGAAAGTTGAAACTGTAATCAAGAGGTTATATTACCCATGCGCTGTAGGTAGGTGGGACGCCAGCCGCTCTTGCTGAGACAGGGGTACACCACCATGTCCATGAGCGGCACCATCAGCAGAATGCTGACGGGGTTAATCAGAGACACGACGATGGTTGAGTAGAAGAAGTCGTCTTTGTCAAGCTCTGGGAGCCTGAGGTAACGGCTCTGAATCAGGTATGTTGTTGACATCTGAAGAAACATATAACGTAGATTACTCGAGGGAAAGTGTATGCCTGGGAACTATACCGTCGGGAGCTCCCCGTATCTCTACGGCGCAGGGAGTGGTGCCCGCCCGCCCAGACAGATTAGCCCGCTCGGGGGTGGGATTACGGCCTTGACTTAATTAGCTCGCTCCCGAGGCGGCGAAACTACGAGGGCTGCGAAACTCTATATGGCAACTAAGAAGACAGGCTGACAGAAACGTGTCATTATAGCAGACTGGGCCCGGTAAAACACTCATAAGCCGACCCGTAGAGACTGGGACCAGGCTAGACTCACTGACCGCAATCTGGGACGCATTGGATTAAGAGACCTACTTCCGGGCAAGGAGGTTAACCTCCTTGTTCCGTGTACGCGCTCTGAATGGACCACTGATTACATAGCTGGAAATTCTGGAATGCCAGCTTTTCAAGTGACGGTGTCCACAGAGTGTGCGCGGAAACATTGCAGAAATATTTGTGGAATAGTTGGAATTCTTTGGAACCAGACGTATACCACTATTAGGCTTACTCCTGAGGCTTCGCCAAAATGCCGTTTCTTACCTGAGAGTAGAGGGTGAAGTACACGAGCATTGTCAGAAATATTCCCAGGATGCTTAGTAACTGTTTTATGTCGTCAACTTCCTCATCCGGGTACCTTCCCCCTTTACTACGTTTGGCCCTGAAAGAAGGCAAGAGAGTAATGTGATTAATTTCAGGTAAAAAGGTAAAGGTCAAGTCAGTCCCATAGTTTTTTTGAGGCTGTAGGGACAGTGGGTTGTTATCCACTTTGTCCAGGGTACGGTATTGGAAGGTGGGCCCCCCTCCTCTCCTTCCAACGCCTTTTACTTGTACCGAAGTCAGGTACCCATATTTACACCTAGGTGGAGTGATTTCCCAAGGACACAACATTCGTGGCATGTTTGGGGATTCGAACACAGGACCTCTGGGTTTATCTCAGGTCCAAAGACCCTAATCGTTTGGCCAACACGACGCCACACAAATGTATAGGGAATAATTTTACCTAATCTGTAAATATACATAATTGAATACCCGGATCTTTTTGCACTTTTAACTCAAACAATTAAGAAAACGACATTACAATCACAGATGTATGCAGAAATGAACACTAAGATGTGGCCAAGAAAAATCCGTGCACTTGACATTAATGGAAAGAACTTCCGTTCTTACCGGTCCAGCCATCTCAAAAGATCCCTGTCTTCATTGCTGCTATCGACTGAAGTGCTGTAGGACTGGTCTCTCATTCTGGACACGTTTCTGCTCTGCTGAGTGGTCTCGGCTCGGTTGCTAACTATCCCTATCAAGATCTTAAACAGTTGTTCTGAAAGAAAAAAAGTAAAATCACGTTTTTGTGGGCTTACTGGAAAATACAGCTGCAGCCAGTACAGCCGCAATGTCGCGTCAACCAAGATGTAGTCATTGAATGAGTGAATCTCTCGGCATCCTGTGTAAGCGTTGCACAGAAAAGTGCCTCTTATTCTATAGAGTTTTACATATAAATCATATGACACCACATACTAGAAGCTAAAGCGGGGATCTCACTGGACTGCGGCACTTTGGCGACCTCGTTGCAACCGTGCGATTTGACAGAGTTTATAATTTCATCGATAAAAACGAATCTTTTTTAACTTTGTGTGTTTTGTTGTCAACGGTAACACAAATCCAATTTAGGGCGCAGCGACGCCGCCAAATTGCCGCACTTTCAGTGAGATAGCCGCTTTAGTCTATTGAGTTTTGCATATAAATCAAATAATATTAATTACATACTAGAGGCAGAATGCATCTAAGTAGATGTACCTTTCTGGGGCTCCTGTCGGTAACGCTTGTATCCTGACCAAAAGAAAATGGCGGCCAATGTTACAGCCACGCTGATACCGGCGTAACCGTAGACGTGATGATCCGTCTGGTACAGGTAGTAGGTCACTAAAGTGTAGGCGATGACGGAGCCAAAGTTTCTGCACCAGTAGTACCTGCAAACACAACAAGTGTGTCAATGAAAACTTACTGCCACGGCAAAGATGTCTGGGTTGATCTTACTTCATGTAACACAAGCACCAAATGCAACGTAGCACCCTTAATTCTGCCATGATATTTGTTCAAAGCAGTAAGGAGCTTGCAGTTGTAGCCTAGTTTCTATTACAGAAATACCTTGGAATAGTAGGAATTGTTTGGAACCAGGTGAATACTATTAGGCTTTCTCCTAAAGCTTCGCTCTGAACAAAAGGAGAACACGTGTTCAGCAATGTCATTATGATGTCAAAGTCATTCCCACATCATGTGGTTTGAGGAGAGCCACACCCACTGAAAAGAGTAAGGGTCCTTCCTGCAGCTGGTGTGAGGGGATCAAATAAATCAGTCCGGATGTGCAGCTTGTACTCTTCAGTACAAACATGGCGTGTTACGCCATGAGGCGTGGTTTATTCGGTATGCAATACAAAAAAGAAATAGATAAACAGACAAACAAACAAATTAGAGTCCTTGGGCCACACGTCTGCGCCAGTACTACAGTAGGGGGCTAGTCCACTGGTTTCTTACCAAAGGAAGTATCGATGGACTTTTCTCTCCTGCTCACTCTCGTCCCCAGTGTCCCTGAACTGCTCGGCACCATACAGGCCCAGGTTGGACTGGCTGCCTCCCGTTCCCAGGACAACGAGACACAGTCCGGTGACGTAAAGAGCGGGAACCGTGTTATCTTCATCATTGGTGTCATCACATGCTTGTGCCGACCCGACAAGAAACAGGGTACCTGGCATCAGATGTGTATCAAAGAATACAAAAATGTAGTTATGATGCAAAGAGATATTCTCTACTGAACTTTTCCAATTTTCGTTACCTATAGATGGGATTCAACTACCATAGATTTTTTACTAATAAATGCTTCCTTGTTTATAATATAAAATTCTTCTATACGTTCACAATTAAATGATCCTAAATTTTTCAATGCAATACGATCATACGTACAGATGGCACAAAATGTAGACCATGAAATAGAGCACAAATTGCTTGGGTGTACAAAGTACTATTTCCTAAGCTTTTTCAATAGTACTATCCTTTTGTGATAATCAATTGATGTTTATTTTCAGTTTCAATATCAAACTGCTTTTCTATACACATTCAGAGACCCATGAATTTGTAGACGTCCACAAACTTTTGCTGTGCAATGCCATACATAACGATGTCACAGCATTTAAACGCTCTAATTTTGTTCAAATGGGGAAAAGACTAAAGACAACAAAAAAGGACCCATGAAAACTCGTGAAGGCGTACCTGCGGTGTACACAAGAAGACTGGACAGGATAGTTGAGAACCTTCTCAACGCGGTGTCGGCCAGCCAGCCCCCGAAGATGTTCATGGCATAGGCGAACCCCGAGAATATCCACGTGAACTTCAGAGGGTCGTGGTACTTGGCAGGGAAACACTTCAACTCGCAGAAGATCTGCATGTTGTCCGAGATGCCGAAAAAGGCGGCCCTTTCGAACAGTTCGGTCAACATGACGCAGGCTACCGCCCATCGCGAGGCCGAAGTAACGGCCTGGACGGTCGCTCGTGGTAGCGGTAGCAGTCGCTCGTGGCTTTCCATGCGTCGAGTCGAATCGAATCTCACACCATTGAGTCGACTCTCAAACACTTTGTATGCTAACTGTGATCTGCAAAGTTCATTCAATTATCCATGGTTTGACAATTATAAGGCTTTGACATCGTGCATCGGTGGAGGAACATTGTACTGCTGCACACTTCCGGGTTTGAGACCTTTGACCTCACATAAGGGACGATACGTACTACATACTGGGGATGGTGTGACAGGTACCTTTCTTCATGTTCACACAGTGTTGTATGACAAATAGTAATGTGGTTTCTACACCATCTGATTTGAATTTAAAGCGTGTGTTTTTCCTACACAAAACTATTCTGTCGAGGCAGTGAGGGCAATGCAAGGAAGACACGGTACACCCTGGACATGATCATCATGAAACGCCCCCTACCGAAGTGAGTAGGCGTCACATGACGACAGTGTGCCTGCCAGCCGCTGGTTCTTTCCGCTGTACGCCAGACCAATGTTGGGCGTTACCATTTGCGCGCGTGATGATCAACGTTATCTAGACCATGGGTATACTGTAAATGGGTGGTTCAATATTTCGCGCTAAGGGAAAAATTGAGTGTTCGCGGTGGTTTTAAGTTCGCGGCAGCGCTATCATTTGGCTATGGTCACATACTGCTACAGAATTGGACAAAAATGTTCGCAGTGGTTTTTGAGTTCGCGGTGAAACAGTCGCCACGAAAACCGCGAACACAAAACCACCGCGAACATTTCTGCATTTACGGTATCATGATTTTGCTGGCTTTTTTTGGGTTTCGGCTGTAAAACAATTGCGGCATTTTCGTAATTTGCTACAACAGCATAAAAATATCATCTTTCGGTAGCAGTTAACGGCAGCTCTATAAAAACGCCCTGAGGCGAGTAGCCTGGAAACCATTATACCATTGGGAGCTCCCCGGTATCTCTACGGTGCTGGGAGTGGTACCCGCCCGCCCACACAGATTAGCCCGCTCGGGAGTGGGTTTACGGACTCCCGAAGACTCTATATGCCATCTAAGGCAGGCTGACAGAAACGGGCCATTATAGCAGACTGGGCCCGGTAAAACACCCCTAAGCCGACCCGTAGAGACTGGAGACCAGGTTATGAGGCGAGAGAGTCATTACAACTTTTTCTCCCTTCATCATTTCCAGTGTCAGATATCTATGACTTTTCAACCTTTGAATAACTTTTTCTGACTCCAGTGTAATGTTTTGAAACTTCCTTTTTATTGACCTTTACAATCGCGCGGTTGCTTTGAAATTCATTTCCTCGCGGTGGTAACCTTTAAAAATCAAATCAGCTGACGACATGTTTCATAGTGAACAAAAGTCCGGTCTATATGCTTTTGGTCAAAGTTCTGAATCAATGTGCCTTGATAAATCAATGTTGAGGAATATTTGTTTCAAGTATCAATCAATATTAATTCATGTAGCTATATTCATAGGGAACCTTGTTGCTTTTGTGCCTGTTATAAAGAAACTATATTCCTCAAAATAAAGTCATCGAGCACTGAGAGTCATTGAGGTATACGTAACTGTACTGTACTACAAGTTCTGACTTCCCCGCCCGAAGCCGTCTCCTGTTTTGTTCAGTTCTGGCACTGGCGTGTGCGGGAGAAGAAAATCTCATTTGTACGACTGGCGTGCGCCCCGGAAGTGAAAGACGCCAAAGCCAGTCAGCCGTTCGAAACTGAAACAGTTTCGAATTCAAGGAAGTGCCAACCAGCAAAATGGCGCTACAACAAGATCAGCAAGCTGCCGGGCGGTTTCCCCGGGTCTACAAGACGAGTCTGATCATCGGGCTGAGTGAACTGTGCGAGCGCGTGGCGTACTACGGCATAGTGTCCAACATGGCACTGTTTACCACCTCCCATTGCTTCCCCCGCCTGTACCACGATCAACCGTCCACCTTCACCTACATCTTCACGGGTTTCGCCTATGTGCTGACGATAGTCGGGGGTTGGCTGGCAGACGCTGTGCTCAGCCGCTTCTGGACTATCCTGGGGAGTCTGGGGGTATATATTGTGGGTGAGTGCACAGTTTCCATGACAGTTTAAGCAGGAGATTAAGAGATATTTTGACGGGTAGGGGATCATGAGTAGAGTAGAGTAGATCCTTTCGGCCAGGTAGGAAGGTCATATTCCAATTTAGGCCGCTCATCCCTTTACTGGATCATGATTCCAGGCTTGTGCATTCTAATGCTTTGTAATCATCACTGATTTATCATACTACACTATCACAGGCTGCGATTGTGAGGCAGTATTCTCCAAGCAGAGGTTGGTGGGGAAGACTAGATCGTGGCCTTCTTTATGACGCATGCCCTGTTTTCTTTCGAGAAGGAAAGGAAGGAAGAAAGAAAGAAAACGGTACATATGCGCTGAGAAGATCACGATGTTCCCCACCGACCTCTACTTGGAGATGGAGTAATTGTAACGACGCTGGGTGCGTAGGACAGTGGGCGTCTATGCCTTTAACGATGGGCTATTGCATTACACGACATATGCCTTCAGAATGCCTGATCCTGCATGAATGCCTTCAGAAATTTTATTTCTCTCAGCGGCTTCAGACCACTTTCACTTTTGCATTTTTCCGCCATGTTGTATTCACCTGTCATTTATTGACCTATTACAAACATGGCCACTCCACTCCCCACATTCGCAAATGATTATTCTTGGGTGATCAAGAAACATGTTGGCTGAGGACTAAATCACTGTACACTGCACAAATACTACGTTATAATTGTTACTGGATGTTTGAAGAATTTTCTCCCACCCACTCCACACTGTAGTCTTCCCGCCACTCGTGGGCGGATCTGTGACGGACTCATGTGTGAATAGTTATAACTGCAAGCCATGTGGGCAGGAAGAGAGCGAGGCGGGTCACATTATTGCCGTGGACTTCCGATCAAAATATTTCTAAAGGGTCAACACTTTGTTGGATCTTCCTTCTTTTTTGGCGACGCCCCAGGGGCGAGCCAAATATTGTAGTATCATGCCTAGTTCCAAGAATTCCAAGTCACCAAAGAAGACAGTTCTTTACCATACATGATCCTTCCTTCTTCTTGGCTTGGAATGATACATGATCCACATCTAACATAAGCTAATACATTATCAATCCACATTACTCTATACAGCAACATAAAACCACCGTCGTCAATGCTATGTTTGTCAGCATTGCCTTTATTGTTGTATCAAAGCTTTTTCCTCCAACCTGAATGAAAAACAACATCAAAGAAATATATCACCCCACTTCGAAATCATACTTTCTAGTGTAGATCATGTATGTTCACACACGCCCTATGATTTTCCAGGTACCGTGTTCTTGATTCTATCGTCGTACTTCTGTGCCCATGACGAGCCGCCGACCGACAGTCGTGTGCCTGTCTCGCTGTATCTGACGGGTCTGTGTCTGGTGGCCGTGGGCACCGGAGGCAGCAAGTCCAACCTAGGACTGTACGGCGCAGGGCAGTACGGAGAATACTGCGAGAACCTGAACCACCAGCTGAAGGCCTACTTTCATTGGTGAGAAAATCAGAGCTTCTTCGAATTCCACAAGATGCAATTTGCACTATCAATTCATTCGTTATTCCGCTGTTAAATTGCTTCTTACAGGTTCGTGATAGTGAAACAATTTTTCCCTCGTACGCGTCGACGGGCGCCGCCAACTTAGGATTCTGACAACTTCCGGTCGCCATCTTGTTTCCGGTAGCCATAAAATCATACATATAACTGAAATGAATAGTACTCAATATATACACTTCTGCAAAGCACGTCACCTGTTGATAATTTTCCCCAACATAAATGCAAACCTGTCAATACTCATATTTAGAATGTTTAATCTTTTAATCTTGTCATAAAGTGTTAGGAATCATTTCTTAATTATCAAGTTGACGAATTTGTTCCGATGATGTTATTACTGTTACGTTCCGTTATTGTCAGGTATTATTGGTGCATCAACGTGGGAGGTGCCATTGCTGTTTTAGGGGTGGCCTACCTGCAAGAAGTCCATACTCTGTACGGATATGTGGTTATCTGCATCGCCGTGCTCCTGTCCGGGGTTGTGTTCGTGATAGGGAAGCGATGGTACGAGCCAGATGAGGAGAAAGGTACGCTCATGATAATGTTATCATATCTTGAAAATGATTATAAAGGAATTAGTTTTTGCCATGATTTGCTTTGATATCTAAGCCCTCACAAATCGCTCTAGAATATAGTGTTCTAGTTTCTAGAGAGCTCAAACTAGTGGTCCTATACCTACCAACCTTGTGGACGCCGTAGAAAGAATGCAATCAAATGTAAAAATAGCAAGTCTTTTTCATCTTTCTTTGTTTCTCTGCTTTCTTTCCTTCTTCTTGCTTCTTTCTTATCTGGTTCTTGTTTCATTTCCTCTTCCCTCCAAGCAATCAAGAGTAGTACTCCTAGATCCTACTACAATTAGGAACCACCTGTCCTCTAACAAAGTGTTTTTCCTAACAGAGGAAGTCCTTGGTATTGTGGCGGGGATCCTCCGCGCCTCCGGGCGGGCCCAGCGGCCTGTGCAACGCGCTCCTGGTGGCTGTATGGAGCGCTGGCTCGACAGGTACTTTTTGGCGAAGCTTCAGGAGCGAGCTTGATTTTTAGATGTCTCTTCTAGCAAATTATTGGGATAAAGGGGTGCTGTCCCATTAATTTACTACTAAGGGATTTTTAGATGTCTCTTATAGTAAATTAATGGGATAATGGGGTGCTGTCCCATTGATATACTAGTAAGGTATTTTTAGTAGATGTCTCTTAGGCCACAGCAAGTAATTTTTATGGATGACATCAGCGCGCTCATTAATTTTCGCCTGATTTCAAAATAAAAACAAGAAATTTCATTGCCCTTCGACGGTGGTCAACATGCCAAAAATTGGCAAATATGTCGTTAACGTTGACAGTTTAAGGTGTTTCATTGCATATGAATACCCAGTGTAGTTCCTGCCCATGATGGTATGACAAGCTGTTTTCTGCGTTTGTTCTAGTTATAACGTTAATTGAGCTGTTTACACGTGCACATCTTCAAGAACAGTTTAATGTTGACAGTCAAAGGTGTTTCGATTCATTGCATATGAATACCCAGTGTAGTTCCTGCCCATGATGGTATGATAACAAGCTGTTTTCTGCATTTGTTCTGGCAAGGACATTGTAGGAATAATGGGAGGGGGGGCTAGTTGATTGAGCTGTATACACAAGGTGTTTCATCGCATATGAATTCCCAGTATAGTTGCTTCAGATGATGGTACAACAAGCTCTTTTCTGCATTTGTTGTAGTTAGTCTATTGAGATGTATACACATCTACAAGGACATGTTTACATTAAATCAAAGAGGTTTTATATTATATGTGAAACCTCATTGGTTGAATACAGGAATAAAAGACCTGTTGGTCATGATATCATATTACGACGCCTCAATTCTTCTTTAACAAGACTTATGATATCAAAATTTGAAAATATAGGAGTCTTGTTTTTTTGGGCCCGCCTTGTTTTTTTTTCGCCCTATCTCATTAATTTTGGAGTCTGCGGAGGATGTCATCCATAAAATTTACTTGCTGTGGCCTTATAGTAAATTAATGGGATAATGGGGTGCTATTCCATTAATTTACTAATAAGGTGTTATTTTAGATGTCTCTTTAGGTAGATTAATGGGATAATGGGGTGCTGTCCCATTAATTTTAGATTGAGCTCGTTATTTGTAAAGTCTAGCGCTTTAACATACCTCGCTGATGCTATTTTCAGGGCAAAGGAGAGTCGTGCTTCAGAGGAAGTTGATGACGTGAAACAACTCTTCAGTCTGTTGTGGATCTTCTTGTGCCTCATCCTGTACTTTACACTGTACTCACAGGTTAGCGCTCTCGCTGTTCCTTTCCGCTCTTACATGGTGCGACTGATCATTGTGTTCATCACGTTGAATGTTAGAAATGTTGATAGTCATAATCTTCATTGGCACCTATCTAATACCAGCTCAGAAAAGGACAAGAAGTAGTCATGCCTTTAAGAACCAGAGTTATCAACCAAGCATTGATGTGTTCAAAAATTGACCCTTGTTGTTTTTTTGTTTTTGTTTTGTTTTGTTTTTGTAGATGCGCACCACCTTCCTGTTTCAGAGTCAACGGCTCCGCCTACCGAAATTTGGCGGTACTGAAGGGATGGATGGTGTCTTCCTGAACGTCTTCAATGCCGCCACCGTTCTGTTGATGATTCCCATCATGCACTGGTTGGTGTACCCCTGGATGGCCCGGATGGGGCGCGAGCTCACCTCTTTGGAGCGCATGGGTAGGTGTGGAACCAATGAGTGGAGGATTCCGTAAAAACGGTATTGTTTTCGGTCAGTGTGCTTGTTGTGTGTCCGTAGGTCCGGTTCAATTTTTTTTGTCGCTGGCTGAGTTGGCCCAAGGTCCAAAGTTGTTCCGCAGACATGGAATGGACAGGCATGAAATAAATGTTGCTGTTGATGAAGCCAGGAACCCAAGGATAACAAGCGAGAGTCAAGCATGCAATGTGTACGGTGGACATGGTTGTTTTATATATTTTGTCAAGAAATGTAGAAAAAGTCGCGGAGGTATCAGATCTTACATATTTCGTTCCGATTGTACGCCCAGGGATCGGCATGCTCCTGTCCGTAGGTTCGATCGTCGCGGCTGCTCTAGTGGAAGTCTACCGGCGTCAGCTGGTCCAAGAAGGGCGCTACGTCACCCAGCACATCAGCAAACACACCATGCAGGCTGCCGACATGACGGTTTTCGTGCAGATCCCACAGTTCTTGCTCAGTGGCATGAGCGAAGTTATGACCATGGTTACGGGTATCTATCTATGTTTTTATTGTTCTAATACCGGTCTAATAACTGTCATTGTTTTCCATTTAGCAAGAAGTAATTTTCCAAAGACAAAGTTGTGGGGGAAAAGTTACAAGGCCACGTACTAGACACAATGATAAGAAATGCAGCCATTCGTTTAGCACACTTTGTACATATACACGAGTTTCCAGTTTCAAACGTCAAATGTCATTGGGAGCACTTCAAGCCACGTCCTACGGATGTTTTGCACTTAGAGTAATCCTCTCACATATGCTGGAATCCCCCCCCCCCCTAAAAAGTGTCGTGCTCAGGTGCAGCAGCTGACCTCTCACGTATTTGGCAAGCTCAGAAATTTGGCTTGACACCGGGCCCCATTCTAATATATATACTATAATAGTCAAGGCGATTGGTGAAAAAATAAGAATAAGGGCATGTCACTGCGCGTGGACATTTCATGCAATAAAAGTGATATTTCCAATATAGATTTTATTTACATTTCAGTACCATCTTCCCCCATCTCTTCTCCAACAGGGTACTACTTTGCCTATACCCAGGCTCCTTTGCGTGCCCGCGGTACCGTGATGGGACTGTTGCTGCTGATGTGGGGTCTGGGTAGCTACGCCAGTCTGGGGCTGTCCGCTCTCTTCAACGCCATCAGCTGTGAGTAGGCTATAGCTAGCCTCTACCAGGCCCCACAGGTCG
This sequence comes from Branchiostoma lanceolatum, assembly GCF_035083965.1. Lineage (NCBI taxonomy): Eukaryota > Metazoa > Chordata > Leptocardii > Amphioxiformes > Branchiostomatidae > Branchiostoma > Branchiostoma lanceolatum. Next base: position 4,403,063 of record NC_089735.1, read on the forward strand.
CTGGAAGGGCTCGAAAGGCCCTGTCTGGTATCCAAGCCAGGCTAGCTATAGCCTAATCTAAACCAGGCTAAACAGGTCGATGGAAAAATAGTAGAAATATGCCAAATGGACAGAAAGCATGCCAGAGGAGTTAGCTGGCCAGAGAGTACAGTTTGCGACCTAGGGAGCCTGTCGGGAGTCGGCTTCTTCAAACGTTATAAAAGTAATCCACCATTATTCATACAAATGAACTAGCTCGGTGCTGGAGATCATTTAAGTAATAAACCAACCAGCGCCCAGTCGCAAACTGTACTCCCTGGCCAGCTAACTCCTCTGGCATGTTTTCTGCCTATTTGGCAAATTTCTACTATTTTTCCATCAACCTGTGGAGCCTGGTAGAGATTAGGCTATAGCTAGCCTAGCTTGGATACTAGACTGGACCCTTCGTGCTGGACGATAACCCCTTTTGGACGGGGAAGCACGCGATACGCGATATAGAGTTGGCATCCGGTCTCTCTTGGTAATCTCCAAGCAGATCTACACGGGGCGCGAAAATCGTATATGCTAGCCAGAGAAGCTCCAGTCAGCCAGATAAGCTCCAGTCCCGTAGGGGGAGCTTATCTGGCTGACTGGAGCTTCTCTGGCTAGCATATACGATTTTCGTGCTCCGTGTAGATCTGCTTGAAGATTATGTCTTGGCGCTCGATCTCTCTTCGCACCCGATCTCTAATATCTATTGCGCGAGAGATAATTATATTAGGGGCCGTGTACTAACTGGTGGCGGGGAAATTTGCTTCCCCGGCCGAAAGATTAGCAACTGTAACGCGGTGGTCTGGTACCCAGGCTATAGCTGTAATTGGAGACCTATCCGCAGCCACATCCGCTGCTCAACCGAGACGGGGGGCGGTACAAACTACCAGTCACCTTTCCTTCATCACTGTAGTCATATGATCGAAAGGTGACGTGTCCTAAGCTATTGGGACAGTCATACGGATGAAGTTGATTAGTTTTGGATCGAAACTCTAGTCTAACTCAAGTCTTGTCTCCGTTTTTTTTTCAGACCAAATGACCGGTACGCGGTGGTTCCCGGTGGAACTGAATGACGGCCGGGCTGAATGGTTCTTCATCTTCTTGGCCATCTTCATGCTCCTCGACACCGTGTTCTTCGTGTTCCTCGCCCAGCGGTACGGGTACAAGACATACAGACAACGCCGCCTTTTGGCCGACATTGGAACTGCAGCTGAGCGTTCCGTTCCGACCTGATTATAAGGATTTTTGAAGAAAAAAAAATATTTCGCTTTTGGGCTTGTCAGCAGCTTGACGGTAGAACATTGGCATGAAATCATCTATTTAGATTGATTTCCTTCCGAGAAGTTGCATAGTTGCTTCAAGGCTCATTTAGCCTAGATGCCAGACTGTTTCCAGGGCCTACACTGGTCAACTGTCCGACAGACCCCCAAGGAAATTCTACAACAGCTCCCATGAGTTAGACCCTGAGGAACCCTCACACGATAGATGACCATAGATATTAATGAGATGGGGGTCTGGCATCCAGGCTAAGCTTTATTAGAGTTTGTTTGCTAGGCTTGGATTGATGATCCCGGTTATGTCTCCATGGATTCGTGCCAAACAGCTCATTATTATCATACTGGTGCCGCGTGGTGCGTATGTTATGAGAGGAGAAACATCGAAAAACGGAACTGTATGTGTGTATTTGCCAAAGATTGTCATCCTAACGTCACACTAAGCTCAATGCAAGCCACGGTATGTATGAAAGAAGTGTCGACTTGGCCATGATTAAAATGTTGTGATTGTTGTCGTTTTGGAGAGATAACCGCCTTGGACAAGAAACGTAGGCTACTGAGAAAACTTTCTAGATGTGTGCACATTCAACAATAACCTTATATTCAAAACACCATTATTTTTACTGTACATTTTAGTTGCTATATTTGCATTATCTTATTCTTATTCATTCTTATGGAGAATGGTGATGTATCAATAATAGTGATCTTGATAAAAACCAAATTGAAAATTGTCTCCTTACTTCATGATTTACATCTTAAAGTTAAATGACAAGATAAGACAGACACGTTCAGTGTTTGCTCTTCCGTGCTTTATTAACTTGGCAACATTCCTAATATACAGGTTCTCTGCTTGTTAATCATAACTTCTGACGTACATATCTTCTAGTTTTGTTTCTACAACAGACAGCAAAGTGAGTTCAAACACCCTGTACTATAGTACATCTGTGAGGTCACTAAAGTTCACCCTAAGTTCCACACTAAGTTTCACACTTTCACACTACCTACTTGACATACATTCTAGCTGTCATCTGATGAAAATATCAAGGAAAGTGTTGAATCTTTGTCACAGATGATACTAACATACTGAAACCTGTCCAGGAATGTTTAGAAGGGAGAAACAATAAAAATATTTAGTAACTGCTGATAGAGTAAAATACTAGAGCTGTGGTAAGAGCAGCTCTATATTAGGTGCATCTTTTTTTCGGCAGGATCCTTCTGACCGTTTTAAGTGGGATGTGTGTTGATACTACTGCACAGCATGTAGTGGGAGTTGTATGTTAGGAATGTTGCTTATTGCCAAATGGTGGTATGCAGTCGGTGATCTCACAGATATTACGAGGGAAAAAAACTTTTCTGACTCCACGTGTTACAAGTTTTTCTTCCGACATCTGCTTGAAACTAATGACGCTGAATGTGACATCAGCGTGGTGCGCATGCGCTTAGGCCTCCTCCTCGCAGTCCAGAGTGAGCTTGTCGTACAGATACTCGCCCTGGCCCGTCCCGACACGCTTCAGGTTGGTCACGTGATCGGCAAACTCCTTGATGGACCTGACCTGCTCCTCCAGGTACTCCTCCTCCAGGAAGTCCATCATCTAGGTCAAAGGGCAGAGGTCACGGTCAGAGATCACACAACATACAATTAACTACCCCTCCCCCTTTCGATTGAGTTTGCTATGTTATGCTGTCACTCCTTGGAGTTGTATTTTTCTATCAAAATGACTTCAAGTGATGTAATTGCTATAAGCGCTTTCATACTTCTAAGTACGCATGCGCGGCGAAAGAAAGTGTGGGTGATATGTCAAAGGTGAAGGCCCCTCAGACATAAACAAACGGCGTGTGGTTGAGTCGAGAACTGTTTACAAGTTAGGGGCCTTCACTTTTGACATGTTACCCACAATTCCTGTCGCCGCGCATGCGTACCCAGACATGGGAAAGTGTTTACTAGCAGTACTCTATGCCTGCTTCATTTACATTTTCCCCAGACCTGTTGTATGAGGCGTGTTGTAAGACGAACTCGTGAACACCTAGCCTCTACCTGGCTCCGTCCTATCGTTGGAAAAATAGTAGAAATCAGCCGAGGTACTCCGTTATACAGGGTCACAAGGTCCGGGATCCGCTATACAGTAAGGTTCCATTTCGATGGACGGAGCCATCCGCCATCGAAACGTAACTTTACTGTATAGCGGACCTACCCTGTATAGTGGAGTACCTCGGCTGATTTCTACTATTTTCCCAATTAACGATAGGACGGAGCCAGGTAGAGGCTAGTGAAGACCGACCTGAGGGTCGTTGTGACGCAGGGCGGTCTTGTGCAGGTCCAGCAGGGCCTGGTTGACGTTCCGTTCCAGCGCCAGGGCAGCCTGCATGGCGTCCAGCCCGCTGCCCCAGTCCTCGCGCTCCGGTTTCTTCATCAGGCACAGCAGAGAACAAATACAGTAACGTTAGTATTTAAACCCCGCATATACGAGTACTCTCCAAGCAGAGGTTCGGCTCTGGCTTTTTTTACATGTTTCATGCGTTTTTTCGGGCTTCATATTTTTTGTACTGTTTTCTTAAAGTCGCCAAGCCAAGTTTGACGACATAAAGACAACGGGACAAGATATAAAGCCCGACAAAAAAAGCCTAAAAACACATCAAAAACCAGCCGGAGTTGAACCTCTGTGTGGCCGGAGAGTATTTGAATAGGAGGAATAAGCTACTTCACGGGTTTAACTGCGCATGTGCAGTGCATTACATTGTAGGTAATGCATGTATGTCAAGGTTGAAGGCGTGGCAATGCGTAAAGAAAGACCAGGGGTCTTCAACTTTGACATAGTATCCACAATACATCACACTGCACATACGCACTTCAATCTGTGAACTAGCTTATCTTAATGTTTCATATATCATTTGCATGTCTTTCTTTCCCTTGTGATAATATTACAGTATACCTGCATTTATGTTCACGGGGTTTAGCTTTCCGTGGAGGGGACAGTGTTTGCGGTGGTTTTAAGTTCGCCGTTGAAACAAAGGGGTCGGCTGGCAGAAGACAGAACAAGCATTTTCGCGGTGGTTTTAAGTCTGTGGTGAACCGGTCACCGCGAAAATTAAACCACCGCCCAAACATCTACAGTGCCTCTCCGTCCTACCTTTAATACCTATAGAAATATTTGATATGAAGACATTTTGTATTTTTACCTGGATATTTTGGAGCACCACGCGTCCACCCCGCAGGTTTTGATACGTCATCAGTTTCTGAGCGTGTCCGACCTCTTCCTCCGACATGTTCTTGAAGAACTTCGCAAACCCCTTCAGAGCCACGTCATCGCGATTGAAGTAGCTGGCCTGTGGTAAAAAAAAACAGTGCGCAATTCAACCATGACCCGAACTGATGCATAACATTGCAACATTTACAAACAGTACAAGCGACCGTTTATTGCAAACGTGCCACAGTACACACATAAGATATAACAGAGTATTCAGAGACCGGACATAATTTCCTTGTATCCCGATTGCGAAACATTAAAGCTAGATACCCCGCCAGTTTGAGGCTGTATCTCCAGCCTGCTCGGCATCCCGGGGTCATCACATGGCTTAACGTTATACCGTATCTGGCTGAGCTGAAGCATTTAAAATCCTAAGCGAACGGTATGGGTTGAACCCAGGTATAACAGATGATAGCAGATAGTTACGATAGCAAGACTACATGAGGACAAGCGCCTCTTGAGCCATATTTATCCATTCAGTATGTTTTGACTGAACCAAAGCTCGCAAAAATGAGATTTGGAGCGACTCCCGGTCGTTGACTCTAGCGGCCTGTGTGGGTCTACGTGAGGCGCCAAACGTAACAGCCAATGCGGATGACAAAGGCATGCAAACATGCAATTGCCAATGGCCCTTTCATGCTTTATGACAATCCCCTCTTAAGCCTCCAATCAGTATGTTATGACTGAATTGAACCAAAGCTCGTCCAAATGAGATTTGGAGTGACGCCCGGCCGTTGACCCTGGTATGTGTGGGTGTACGTGAGGCGCCGAACGGAACAGTCAGTACGGGTGACGCAGCAGATAGAATGACAAGCAAAAACGAGATTGTCAATAGTCCTTTCATGCTTTCTGGCCCTGTTGGTTTATGTGCGGTATCATTCAAACACAGCCAAGCGAGAAGGCAATCTATCTCAATTTTGATAATAGTGCTTCTTAAGATACGCATGAACATTACAGGTTACAATGTGACTAAAAACGCTCCTAATATGATATATAAGTTTGAATGTTGGCCATTGATCTCTGTTATTGCACCATATAACATTACGATCATATGGTAAGCCTGGATTTTTCTTTCAGATATAACTTGAAAGTAATTCTTATTACAATCTTTACGGCTGCTGGAAAAATCTCACCACAAAAAATATCGGCCAATTACAATTAGGTGGAGGGCGTATTTTGCTTGATATAAGGCTACCATTTTAAACGCGCGTAGTTACGTATAGAATGAGAAGAAAGTATAAAAACAAGCTGTTTTTCCCCAATCAGTATGTTTGACTGAACCGAACCTCGCCAAAATGAGATTTGGAGCGACTCCCGGTCGTTGACTCTAGCATGTGTGGGTGTACGTGAGGCGCCAAACGTAACAGCCAATGCGGATGACAAAGGCATGCAAAAATACGATTGCCAATGGCCCTTTCATGCTTTATGACAAGACCCTCTTAAGCCGTATTTCTCCAATCAGTATGTTTTGACTGAATTGAACCAAAGCTCGTCCAAATGAGATTTGGAGCGACGCCCGGCCGTTGACCCCGGAATGTGTGTGTGTACGTGAGGTGCGTAACGTAACAGTGCTGGTGACTCAGCAGATAGAATGACAAGCAAAAATTGCATTGTCAAGGGTGTCTTTGATTCTGTAGGTTAATGTGGAGTAGTTTTTCAGATAAAAACATGTGATAACCCAATTCATCTCAATAATACTAAACGTTTCTTAAATTAAGAGTTTCATGAACAAGGTCATTAAGACCTGCCGTCATAGATGATACGCTGTATGAGTATTAAATGGTGGCCGTTGAGAAAATTCTATTCTACTCGTACAGTAGACTAGATTTTTTCTTACAGACACAACTTTCAAGCAATTCTTTACAATTCTTGCGGCAACTGAAAAATATCAGTTAATACATATGATATGTCATACGTCATCAGTGCAAGTCTGAAATTGGTACTCATGTTTGAGGGACATTTATGATAGTTAAGGTCTAGCACAGAGATCTACCAGTAATTACGATGTGCGCCAGCCATATCCGTACAATACCAGTAAATCTGATGAATACTGCGAGCTGCTTAGTATGCGAGCGGTGTACCTACCATGGAGCGGTAGACATAGCTGGCGTAGTACTCCATGTTGATCTGCTTGTTGATGCCCGCTTCGCTTTCCTCGTGGAAATTCTGCCGGACCTGGGACTGGGAAGCCTGCGCCATTTTCAACAGCTCTGGTTCTAGTGGCACGAGTTAGCACGGCTAGCAGACAAACTTGTCGGGAAAAATGTGCGAAAATGGGACAGAAGAAGTCGTTACGTTCCTACACTGAAGAAGCGGTAACAACCTCTGCGTTTGAGCTTTGCGGATGGAACCCCGGTATATATACTGTTCCCTGGTGTGTGGGAACAGCGGATTCCCTCCCTCTAGAAAGAAACTCGTGTGCGAAATACTTTGACAAAACGTTCATATGTCAATGGTTTACACATGGTAAAAGCTTTATAAACGGTATGTACTACAGTAAGGTGCGTATAGGTGTACGTATGAACGTACATTGACGAGAAAGAATCACCATTTTGGGACTTTTTTTCATCAAGGTAAGACTCGCCTGACAAAGGATAGAACAGCCTTTTTCACCAAGATATTGAGCGCATGACATCACCTCTGCTGGTCTACGTGCTTTGAGAATCGTTGACGTTGACGTTTCTAAATGTAGGCCGGAAGTCAGCCAACAGCAAAGTTAAGGAAGGACGAAAAGTAATTACGGGGGGGGGGGGTATGCTATGTAAATGGCAGTTACCGGTTGTACTGTCACATTTTGCAGTAGTGAATAATCATTGGCAAGATTCATGGCATTTCTGTATCGAAGCCAACTGCATTTCTTTTTGCTGACTTGAAAGTTGAAACCATTCAGCCTTGGTATACTCCCGGAGAGCGATTGTACAGCGACGCCTTGTGGATTAGTCTGGAAGTGCAATAGATCAAACAATGCTGTCTTGAACTTAACGGGTTTACCGTGACGTCACAGAGCCAATATTGTGTGGAGTCTATGTTGAATCAATGGATTTGAATGACGCTACCAATGAATGAGAGTAGATGAGTTCTATCTTCAAAACGGTACGTGACTATACTGTCAGAAAAAAAGGGGGAAAAGGCGCCTTCAAATTCCTGTTGCCTCCATCGCATACACTATTACGAAAACCTGCGCATCACCAAAAAGACGCCACGGCACGAAAAGACGTGCAAAACAAGACAGTCACACATCTGCTTGGAGATTAGTTCGGGACCGGTACAATGCTGTCTTGTGCGGTAGAAACCCGAGCTCGGCGTAACGTGAGCTCGCACAGGAAGTGTACACAAGCCCTTACCATTGGAGCGACACGTCAGGGGGAGCCTTCAACAAACTTTACTCATTACACACACACTGCACTAGCGAAACAACGCATAGTTTATGATATCTATATTTCTTTCGTGTTTTTGTCGCCACGGCGAAGTGATAGTGCACTATGAGGTCCCTATGCTGAGGCCCGCGCCCTCTGCAAAAACTAGGCGTGCACAAGTTATCACAACCCGTGTCCCCGCTTAGGCAAACATCGGCTGAGTGCGAAGAAAACACCAACTTGATCCTCCAAACCCTCCTTGGGAAAACCTAACACGTCTTCGTACATACTGGCTAGTCTGTGTTCGGACTTACATGTACGTGTGCCCCGGACACAGATATAGCCATGTTTCTCCGCTAAAAGCGTTGTTGATCGACCTTCACTGCTCCGGAGTAGACTGAAAGGCGACAGCAAGAGGAAGACGCTTACACGCGCTGGAAGTTTTGCGGTTTTCTTGCATTTTCGTCGAGCGGATGTCGCATGTTGTCATTCGGATGGGCTCCCCCGTGCTGGAATGCCGGTAGGACTCATGGCGCGGTGAGCTGTGTTGTCGACACGGTTGAACGCAAAACTCTACTGTTTTCATCGAAACAGGTGCAACGGAAAACGTGACTGTTAACCGTCGACTTTGACAAACAGGAAGACCACTCATAGCCTACTATTGTTGTCCTTCTCTGTGAAAGCCCCCCTACATGTAAGCACTTTACATGTAGAGCAACGAAGGAAGAGAATTGACCGCTAATCCATTGTAAAGACTGGTTAACGGGTCGCAGGGAACATGGCTCGCTCCGGCCTGTCGGCGGGATTTCTCGCAAGCGGTGAAACTTACCGAAAATATCGTCAATCGTTAGACATGACGACCACGAGAGAACGCGAAGCCTCGGCTTTGGAGGAAATTCCTCTCCTTCCTTGGGGAGGGGGGACGAAAAAACTCGAACGGTCGCTCTCGACCAGTGGGGCATCTTCCAAACTTCAAGTGACGATCTGTATTCTTCTCGTAGAACTAGCGGAGAGAGTGACGTTCTTCAGTGTCATTGCCAACATGGTGCTGTTCTGTACGGTTGAACTTGACTACACTAGCGCCACGGCGGTCAGTATCAGCCATGTGTTTATCGGGATGAGTTTGATCGTGCCTTTGGTCGGGATTTGGGTCGCAGACTCGTACCTGGGCAAGTGCAAGGCTATCGTCATAAGTGCAATAATTCACTTCTTAGGTGAGTACTCTGTTGTTGTTGTTGTTCAACTTGATGTACCTAATGAAACATTTGCATAGGTCAGAAGGTTTCCTTGCTGTTTTTGTAGCAGGGTATATTTTTACAAGGAGGGGTCGCTAGCCCTTTTCCTTTAACTCGAGACACCTCAGCTCGAACACGGGACCCCCATTTTACGTCTCTTTCGAAAGACGGGTGCAGCCTTAACCAAGATGCCCTTCCCAGGATTGAATCGGGTTTCCCAGTTGCCAAATAATTGGAACCAGAATCTCAACTGTGAGGCTGCCACTAGTTGAGCTACAGGGATATCCCTGCAGCTAAGGATAAAGTTGACGATATATTTAGGATATCTGGTGTTGGTTTCAGATTACACTTGATCATATAGACAAACGTCACGGGTCTGACTGCGTCATTGTAACACCACACAGGGAAACGCAAGGGTGTCAATATGGTTCAGAAATAATCTGTGAGCTAAAATAAAATTCCAATTTTGTCATATCAACGTCTAACTTCCCACTTGAAATGAGTAATTGTAGATATCTTTGCCATTGATATGACCTGACTGGGTCACGATCCATTATATTTGCACACATATAGCATACAGATGCTTACATTAATGGTTTGATAATGGTTTTATTCAGAAAAAAAGGACCTCGCGGTCCTGGGACGGCCCAAATTACATCCTCTGTACAAAAGGTTAACGCAAATGTTACATATTACACTGTGCATGGCTATCGTCAGATTCCCCGGTGTGCGATGGTCCAAACCTTACAGCCCGCTTTGACCCGACACATGTCAGTAATTGCCGATTTCTCGGCGGATGGACATACGTGGTTACGAAGAAGAAGACAGCCTAGATGATACAGTAAGATATTTCTGCAATCTCACAATATCCAGGTTCTGCACTCCTCCCTGTGATGGCGTTCCCGTTTGACGAGTTGGTAGAACACCACAGGAGCCCCCCTTACACCCTGACTGACCCACAGAAGGAGGGGATCTTCCTCATCGCCCTCCTCCTCATCTCAGTAGGTATCGGCGGCATCAAAGCTAACGTCAGCGCCTTTGGAGCGTACCAACTCAGGGATCTAGGGGAGCAAGAGTTACAGTCTTTTTTCAACTGGTGAGTGACAGTCAGTCAGGCAGCGAACAGATGTATGGTCAAACAAATCTCAGAAGTGTGATTTATAAAAAGTTCTTGTTCGTTTTAATGTGTAAGATTAAAAGATTTATATGTTATACAATACTTGTCTCACTTGTGGCAGTTTGATATACGATAATAATGATAATGATGATAATGTTAAAGATCTACTTTCCTCCAGTGTATGCGGTGTAATCAGGTGGTTTATGTTTCGCTCAATCGGTGTTTTATGCTTCGCTCAATCGGTGGTTTATGCTTCGCTCACTCGGTGGTTTATTCGGTGGTTATAGGACCTGACCGAGCCTTCTGACCCCGTATACACACTTGGGCCTGTCATTAATCCTATAATAGTGAATTCTTTAAAACCATGCATTCACCACACCTTTCTCACGTGCAGGTGGATTTGGTTGATGAACGTGGCGTCCGCCATGGCGTGTCTGGCCATCTGCTACATCCAGCAGGAGGTGGATTTCTACATCGGCTACCTGATCCCCGCAGTCGCCATGTTGGTGGCCCTGCTCGCCCTGTACCTGGGGAGGAAGTCTTACGTCCACCTGCCGCCCAGCAAAGGTCAGTGTGTCAAGGTCAAGTTACGTTCACCTGTCGCCTAGTAAATATCAGTATGTAAAGGTCAAGTTAAGTCCACCTGCCGCCCAGTAAAGGTCAGTGTGTCAAGGTCAAATTACGTCCACCTGCCGCCTAGTAAAGGTAAAAGCGTCAAGGTCAAGTTACGTTCACCTGTCGCCTAAGAAAGTTCATAGTGTCATGGTTAAATTACCTTCATTTTCCAACTAGCAAAGGTAAGTGTGTCAAGGTAAAATTACGTTCACCTGCCACCCTGCAACATTCAGTGGAACAAATGAAATCCGATATACGTCAAAACTAAGTCTTTAGCCGTTTGAAAATCAATAAAGGTCAAAAGTTGGAGTGGAGGCCAAAGGTGAAGAAATTACACGAGGCATGCATCTCAATGACACTTGGCTGTAACACAAGTTTGTTTTACAGTGAGTCCACTAGCCACGACACTTCGCATCGTCTTCCAAGCGGCCAAGAACACGGTGAGGTGGAGGGGTCGGCTGTGTGGTCACGTGGACTCCTGGTTAGACCGAGCCAAGGAGAGCTGCGGGGGGTCCTTCTCAGACACACACGTGGAGATGGTGAAGAAACTGGAGAGAATCTTTCCCGTCTTCCTGGTGCAGATCTTAAACAGGACTGTCTTCTATCAGGTAGGATGTCTACGCGGCGATTTTTAAATTACTTGACTGTCTTTAAGCAGGTATCTCACTGGACTGCGCCTAACTTGGAGAATTTCCGTCAGTTTTTCCCCTTGCGGTCACACTGACGTACGATCGCGACGCGCGGGTAAAATACCTGATCTCTACAAACAAAATGGCCGCGCGCTGAATGTCACATTCTCAGTTTCGGCTCCAAATCGAATACAAGAGTACTTCGGTGGCTTTGGATACTCGTCAGCCCTTTTGATACTGCTTTGCAATCGATAGATCTACTTGGAGATTAAACTTATTGCCCTGTATTGTAAATCGCAATGTTGCCAATGACTCATAAACCAATGTACAATGATTAAAATTCATCAAAAAGAGAGTTGCAGTGCCATTTTGGCGCCATTTTGCCAATATAATTGCGATCCTTTTTTTTTAAATCGCAGTTTCAGGCGACAAATTGGCGCCGATTGGCACCGGTTTAAATCACTTTCCGAATGTGTTTCGCAATTTGGCGCGATAAGGCACAGCCGCGTGAGACACCCGCTTTACTCCATTGTTTAAGGCCATTGCTTTGTACTTTTGATTCCCTTTCAAGATTCAAATATAGATATCAATAAATCTTTTCAATTTTTCCCAACAGATACCAACAACGTTTTTCTTACAAGCCATGCGGTTGAACTTGGACGTGGGTTCGACCGGGATAAATCTACCCATCGCCGCCCTGAATCTGTTTGCCATCATCCCCATCCTGCTGCTGGTCCCCCTCATGGACCGAGTGGTATATCCCATGCTTGAGATGTGCAACATTAGGCCGAGTCCACTAAAGAGAATGGGTAGGTCCTTACCAGATTAAGATACGAGACTGCATGAAAGAACAGCTGTAGACAAAGATAGGTTGACAATGCCAGATTACTCTGCAGACATTGTACTTGGTACCATATTTAAAGGTTGGCGAGAGAAACCTACTACGTGTGTTAGCGGATGCCATTTCTTCATTTCAATGTCGGTCTAAGAATTGCTTTCCTCTGTGACAACATATCCATGAATTTCTTGATATGTTCAAGATAGCGATAACGATTTCAACTTCAGATATCAAATATCAAACATCAAACTTCTTTTAAAATCAGGATAGCAGTCATTACTGAAATGCGTTGACTTACCGTGTACTGTGTCTGTTAATGTAATACAAGCGCATAGCTTCCACTTATTATGAGATGTTCATCTATACATCCCTCTGAAGGTACTGGACACTTCCTAGGACTCCTTGCTATCCTGGTGGCAGCCGGGATGGAAATCGCACGTAAAAACGTTATAGAAGAGGGTGGAGTTGTGAGACAATCGCTAGGCGGCGTTCCTTTCAACGCGTCCTCCATCAATGCACTGTGGCTGGGCCCGCAGTACTTGCTAGTTGGGACGGGGGAGGTGTTCGTCATGTCGTCAGGTAAAGTATCTCCGTTCAAGGCTGTTTTTTTCAATCTCTTTTGCTTTACATGAAAAGAACAGGTATTTATTGCTATGACGAAATGACAACTGATCAGCACCAAGGACAGCGGCGTCACGGTTCAGGTTTGAAGGTCATTCAGCACCAAGGACAAGACCCATTTCAGAACCAGTGCAAAATGTTACTCTACTAGTAACTATACAAGCAAAAGACGCCCCTTGTTGTGGTCCCTAAAGAGAAGACCACTATTGCACATAACACATTAAATTTCACTTGATCTGTGGACAGTTTAACAACAAGCGAGGCCTAGAACTATGCAGAAGTTTAGGGTCCTAAGCTAATATGGAGCTTCAATACCAACCCCTACCCAGGTATCGAGTTCGCCTACACGGAAGCCCCCGCTCCCCTGAGTACCGTGGTTATGGGACTGGTCGGGATCACCATGGGGCTGGGTAGTCTCACAGGCGCTGTCCTCATCAACGTGGTGAATGCGGCTACACCAGGTGAGCCCCAGGAGTCTGCAGGTCCAGGCTAAGCCGTTCAACAGTTATGACGGTTCATGTGATATTGAGGAGCAGCTTTAGCAGTGCGCCAATCTGTAATAATGATTTCAGATTTCGAAATTTCCCGATAAAATCGTAAGTCAAGCTAGCAAAAACACATTTAAATAACGTTATTTGGGACGTGTACAAGTCAAAGGTGAAAGATAGAAGGGTGGGGGGAGTGTAGGAGACAAGATCCTTGTAGCGACTCACACACTTAGTGTTATACATTAGCTAATGTGCAAAACACCATGTATATGACACTGTGAGTCATCACGGTTGGCACTACGTGCATAGTAACATTAGGATTTGACTATCCATGTACAATGTAATGCTTGACTCATGTACAGTACATGTTTTCATCAGGCACAGAGTGGTACCCGGACGAACCAAACGAGGGCTATCTGGAGGCTTACCTCTTTCTACTGGCCGCTTTGGGCTTTGTGAACTTCGTGGCGTTTTGCGGCGTGGCGTCACGGTACAAGTACGTGGCCCAGGAGGAGGAAGAACGGGAACGAGACACGCTGCGGCTGGTGACGTATTTCGAAAAGCAGGGAACGAGAGCGGATGATGATGACGACGACGAATTAGTGGATTGGGAACGGCAACTTGATGCTCTAAACTACAGTTTGACTGCGTCGCTCTAAGACTATTGTATTCAATCATATGCACGACTGTATAGAATGCTAGGCTAAAGCTGCTAATGCTGGTACTACGGCCTGAACATATGATTACTGGCTGTTCAATGATGAGACCGAATGACTTTTTTTCCATCATGACTATATTCATATAACATGTACAATATCAATGTGACCTGAGGTATATGTATATGGACAGGCAAAGTGCTGATTATCTACCTAGGTATCTCAGCAAAAATGCACGAGACGGACATGTATATCATATATCGCAGTGAACCTGTCTTTGGTGTGCCCTGTATTTGTTAACCACCAAAGACTTATCTATTATGTTTGGTATACATGTAGTTGACTTTGATACAAGTCAAGATTGCCATAAAGCATATCAATCCAGTAATGATGGCAGAGGAATGTACATCCTTTTCTCTCTCCTCTTACCAACGACACCAATGACAGCTATGCACAGGGCTACGATAAATAGAACAACCCCAACAACAATTATTGCTATTTCATCCACTGGCCCGTTAGAGTCTTGAGCGCATTCTTCTGAAGCTGAAAACTGGCCAGATTCTACACCGAAAGGTTGCACGTGAACCCGACGAACAAGTATTGCCATATCCTTCGTTACAGTCACATTTTCGTCTGCGTTACATTTGTACGACTTACCCGCGCTGGTTGTAAGTAGATCGAGACTAGTATTAGATATCAGTCTTGGCTTGTTTGCCTGTTGCGTTCCAGGAAAGATAGAGGGCACTTCGACAAACAAGAGGTAAATGCCTTTCCATTGGTAGGTATTTGAGTCACCGTCTTTTTCGTGCAAGGCGAACGAGACCGTCAAGTTAAATGTTCCATCGTAGAATGCAAGAGTCAGCGATGTGTGTGATTCGGAACATTTACCGGACACTTCCGAGTCCACGGGCACGTTGACGACACCTGTGGCAATCTGTCCGTTTTGTTGGGTGTAGTTGATCCTAAACTGTAGGCCCATGTCTGCGAGGAGGCAGACTTTGCCCTCTGAATCGTACACTGTGTAGTTACCCTGCAGTGGTTCGGTAGGACCGACAGGGGGTGGTAGTGTCGGCATGACTGTGGTGTGTGTACGGTTGGTCGGTAGCAGGGATGATGCCGGCACAATGGTGAAACTTGCATTGGTGGGGGGAGGGGCAATTGTTGATGAATTGTCCTTGTTACATTCATTTGCTTCACCAAAACTTCCATTCTTTACGCCAAAAGGCTGAATTTGTAGCTCCAGGACTTCGAGCGTGACATTGGACCCAATTTTGATCACTTCTGGCTCCTTGCAAAGATACGACTTTCCGGCATCGGTCTCCATTAGTGTCAAGTTCGATAATTCTTCAATGCTGCTTGTATCGGGGTACATGGCATCGGGAAAGTGGTCGGAGCTTCTTACGTATCCCACTGATAAAGACACCAGCTTGAATGCCTTGCCGTCTGACGAGAAAGACGCGCTTAGATTAAAAGCAGTATCAAAACTCAACGTTACGTGGACGATTTTCTCTTCACAGGAGCCGGAAAGGGTGCAGTTTTCTGGAAGAACGTAGGTGGCGTTGCGCGAGATTCCCTGTGTCAGCTCATACTCCACACGAAACATGGCGCCAAAGTTTGCTAACAAACAAGCTTGACCTTTGTCGTCGTGCAAAACAAAATGGCCGACCGGGATAACCGGTGTGTCGGTAGTGTAGGGTCCGGTTGTCGTTGATGGTGGTTCCTCTGTACTTAGGAAATCCTGTGGGCATTCCTCTGTTTGGGAAAACCTTCCTTCCCGTTGAACCTCGAACGGTTGAACATGAATGTAGTGTATGGTGACGTTTGTCGGGGGCTCTGAAACGTATTGGTCCAAGAGAAATAGCTTGTCTCTCTTGCACAGGTAGGAACGTGGTGATTGGAAGGCGCTCGTGCTGAGATAGGTTCCAAAGCTGTAGGTGTTCACATACTTGTTGGGAAACTTTGCGTCAGGAAACAGTTCGGGCGACAGAGTATGGACGCTGACCACTTCGTTTAACCAGAAGTGCGTCATGACGGGAGCGTCACGCTGGAAATTCAATATCAACGCAAAGGTTCCATTAAAACCACGCGTTGGAAAGGGGTCACCGAAATGCAGTTGAATGGAGGATGCGTGCGGGTCGTATTGCTCAGTGGCACAGTACCCGGTAGCCTGGCTGTAGGTCGGAACAGGGTAGGACACTGTTGCAGGAGTCCCGTCTGTCTTTTCGTATTGTACATGGCAGGTCGCCGACAGGTCGAGGAGAAAACATGGCCTACCGTTTTTTTCATGAAGTGAGAAACGTCCAATAGGGGGCGACGAGCCAGCAGACGCAGTTGTGGCACTCACACAGAGTCCAACAATAAAGATAATGGTGAACAACCGATCGGATGAAAAGGGGAGTCGCGAAGCCATCGTGATTTTTTTTCAACCATCGGAGACGTACTTTGACCCGAGGACACCGCGTGACCTTTGCATGAAATGTGTCATCTGCGTGGACTTTGTCATCCATGCGATCCGTCCCCTGATTGCGTCACATGGTTCTGAAAAGTATGTTAGGGGAAAGTGAACGTTTCCTGTGAGTTTCTAGACGAACAGCAGACACTGTATTTCAGCTTTTTACTTCGGGGCGAGACAGTAAATGTGATCGAAGATGCCTGTGGAATGTCTGATTTTGCTGATTTTCTTCAAATATTGTTTATATGGACAAAGTGCTGATATTGTACCTAAGTAACTCAGCAAAATGGACGACATGAAGATGTATGTATATCATTATAACAACAACAACACTATTTATCATATATATCGCAGTAATCTTCTTTGTGGTGTCCCCTGTGTTTGTGAACCACCAAAGTCTTATCGATCTATTATGTTTGGTATACATGTAGTTGACTTTGCTACAAGTCAATATTGCCATAAAGCATATCAATCCAGTAATGATGGCAGAGGAATGTACATCCTTTTCTCTCTCCTCTTACCAACGACACCAATGACAGCTATACACAGGGCTACGATAAATAGAACAACCCCAACAACAATTATAGCTGTTTTATCCACCGACCCGCTAGAGTCTTGAGCGCATTCTTCTGAAGCTGAAAACTGGCCAGATTTTACACCGAAAGGTTGCACGTGAACCCGACGAACAAGCATTATCATATCCTTTGTTACAGTCGCGTTTTCGTCTGCGTTACATTTGTACGACTTACCCGCGCTGGTTGTAAGTAGATCGAGACTAGTATTAGATATCAGTCTTGGCTTGTTTGGGTGTTGCGTTCCCGGAAAGATAGAGGACACTTCTACATACGAAAAGAAAATGCCTTTCCATCGGTAGGTGTTTGAGCCGCCGTCGTTTTTGTGCATGGCGAACGAGACCGTCAAGTTGAATGTTTCATCGTAGAATGCAAGAGTCAGCGATGTGTGTGATTCGGAACATTTACCAGACACTTCCGAGTTCACGGGCACATTGACGACACCTGTGGCAATCTGTCCGTTTTGTTGGGTGTAGTTAATCCTAAGCTGTAGACCCATGTCTGCGAGGAGACAGACTTTGCCCTCTGAATCGTACACTGTGTAGTTACCCTGCAGTGGTTCGGTAGGACCGACAGGGGGTGGTAGTGTCGGCATGACTGTTGTGTGTGTACGGTTGGTCGGTAGCAGGGATGATGCCGGCACAATGGTGAAACTTGCATTGGTGGGTTCGGTTGTCGTTAATGGGGGTTCCTCTGTACTTAGGAAGTCCTGCGGGCATTCCTCTGTTTGGGAAAACCTTCCTTCCCGTTGAACCTCGAACGGTTGAACATGAATGTAGTGTATGGTGACGTTTGTCGGGAGCTCTAAAACGTATTGATTCAAAAGGTATAGCTGGTCACTCTTGCACAGGTAGGAACGTGGTGACAGGAAGGTGCTAGTGTTGAGATAGGCTCCAATGTTGTACGTGTGCATGGGCATGTTGGCAAACTTGGCGTCAGGAAACAAAGTGGGTGACAGAGTATGAACACTAATCACTTCGTTTAACCAGAAGTGTGTCATGACCGGAGCTTCTCGTTGAAAATTTAATATCAACGCAAACGTCCCATTAAAACCATGTCCATGAACACGGTCGCCGAAATTCAGTTGAATGGAGGATAGCGTGTCATATTGCTCAGTGGCGCAGTACCCGGTCGCCTGGCTGTAGGTCGGAACTGAGTAGGACACTGTAGCGAGAGTTCCGTCTGTCTTTTCGTACTGTACATGGCAGGTTGCGGACAGGTCGAGAAGAAAACATGGCCTACCGTTTTCATGAAGTGAGAAATGTCCCGTAGGAGGCGACCAGCCAGCAGAAACAGTTGTGGCACTCACACAGATTCCAACAATAAAGATAATGGTGAATAACCGATCGGATGAAAAGGGGAGTCGAGAAGCCATAGTCATGTTTTCAACCATCGTCGATGTACTTTGACCCGAGGGGATCGCGCGCCTTCGCATGAAATGTGTTTGTCATCTGCGTGGACTTTGTCATCCATGCGATCCGTCCCCTGATTACGTCATATGAGCTAGAAAGTATGTGAGGGGACAGGTAACGTTCCCTGTGGGTTTTTTTAGACGAACAGCAAACACGATATTACAGTTTTTTTTACTTCAGCGTGAGATAGCAACGGTACCCGACGATGTCCGTGGATTGTCTGATTTTCCTGATTTTCTTCAAATATTGCTTCGGGGTGTCGGATGTTGCACTTGACAACACAGGATCGACAGCAATAGGACATTTTGCGCTGAAAGAACACGGAAGAAAATGCCTGCTACTGGACCTCGCTGCCACGTTCCACGTCCAGTACACCCGGACTGACATTACTACCGCTGTGGTGTCGTACGAATTGCCTCCTACGAGTCGTGTAACCGGTGAGTGTCCACATATCGGGCCTGACTCATTCATTCACCTGAACTTCACCAACTGCGAGTCTAACGGTCATGTGTTCCACGGAAACTTTGGACTGGGCATGACCTTCGGACGGGACTCACTCATTATGAAGCATTTCCACCTGTGGGAAGTCATGTCTAGTCATACGTTAACCCCCGACCTATTCCCAGATGCAAAGTACCCGAACGGGACGGCGTACCCTTACAGCATGGGCGTCCGATTGAACACATCATCTGGCATCCTGGTCCCCCATTCGTATTTGTGCAAGACTGATTTTGAACTCTTTCTGAATCAGAATCCTGGTGGCACGGTGGCCAATCTAACCGTTCACTACATCCAAGTGCAGCCCTTCGAAGTTCGTTTCGGAAAATTTTCGAAAGCTAAAGAGTGTTCACGTGATCACCATACGACACAAGCGCCCCTCACTACGACACCACACGTACCCGCCACGACCGAAACTCCGATCAATCCTATCGGCCATTTTATTTTACGGGATCAAAAAGGTGAAACTTGTCTGTTAGCAAACCTAGGCGCCATGTTTCACGTGGAATATCAGTTAAAGAATGGCGCAGTACGCAACGCCTCCTACGTCCTCCCACAAAACTGCACCATCACAGGATCCTGCAGTCCGCGTGTCGCTAATATGTCCCTCAGTTTTGACGGCGTCTTTAATCTGACGGCTGTTTTTAAGTCCAACGGCACGACGTACTCACTAGACGCAGTTTCTGTCGGCTATGAACAAACTCCAAGCTACTTTCCAGGCTCCAAGCACCCAAGGACAAGTCGCATACAGAATATCACAAACCTTAACCTACTTCAGACCGACATTGGCAGATCATACTTGTGCAAAGAGCAACAACGGTTCCATGTTGGGACAGGAATAGTTCTGGAAATCATAGAGTTACAGGTTCAACCATTCGGTGTCATTAATGGGCATTTTAGTGCTGCCAATGAGTGTGAGAAGGACTACCCAGTGACCATGTACCCTATCGAAAATGCCACCTTAGTAACCACCCCAACAACTACAGAAGGCAACTTCACTTCTATTGGTCCAGCATCCACCATACTCCCCACTAACTACACCACCAGGCCTGTGTTGACCACTTCAAACGTGCCGCCATCATCACCTGTGTACCCTCCTGTGCCACAAGGTCACTACGTTGTTTACAATGCGTCAGGCGATAAATGTTTACTAGCAAACATGGGAATAAGGCTCCATATCAACTACACCAAGGAGGGCGGCATTCTCGGGACCGCCGTTTTCGATGTGCCTCCAAACGCCGAGGCGTCAGGAGTCTGCGGAAACTCACATTCGACACTGACCTTGACGTTCTACGGCACCATGTTTAATCTGACGCTCTCGTTCTCGCGAGAACGCAGCGATGATCACGCGACCACGTATCACGGGACTGCTGCCCGTCTTTCCTTCGTAGAAGTGCCCGCCATCTTTTTGGACACCTTAACTCCGGACAGACCCCAAGAGATAGCTAACACGACACTTAATCTATTCCCAACTGACACTGGTCGTTCTTACAAGTGTACTCAAGATGTCAGTGTCACTGTAACCAAAAACGTGTCCGTAACGTTCCGCCAAGTTCAGGTTCAGCCGTTTGACGTGCGATCAGGACAGTTCTCCCAGGCAGAAGAATGTGCAGGCGACTCTGGAGGCGGCAAGGACAGGGTGCTGATCATCGCTGTTGGAGTTGTACTGTTGGTGATAGCAGTGGGGATCGGGGTGGCTGGGGTCATCGGACGACGAACTCTGATCTCAAAGTATAGGCCTCTTGAAAACGTTGCTGAATAAACTTGAGCAGTATTCACCTAATGAATAGCCCACATTGACTTCATGAATACCCAATTCCCATAAATAGGATTTTTTGGTATTATTTGTACAAGAAATATGCAAGGAAAGTTCGTAGACATTATGGCATACACTGCCTTGAATGAAGATGATTCTTGTCGACAAAAATGTTCCTGTATGTTGAATGGAATAAGTCCTGTTAGTACTGACAACAATAAAACATGAAATCTATGCTTTGTGTTGTTTGTCCACCTACGTTAAACGCAATACCATATGCACTCCATTGCTCCGATTCTTTCTCCGTGGTTCGCCACTTTGTGTTTGTTATACGTGCGGACTTTGAGATCCATGTGATCTTTTCTGCTTGCGTGATAGAGTTCAAGGAGAATCCATTGAGAGAGGTGGGTATTTCTCTCGGAGTTCCACATGAACTGCAAAATCAATCCAGGATTTTGTCACTTCAAATCAGGGCGACAAAGTACTCAAGGATGTCTCCATATTTTCTAATATTCCTGCTTTTCATTAGCGTTGGTTATGGAGCGTCGGCTGTCTTAGCTGGCAACACAGAACCGCTTGCTATCGGACACTTCGCGCTCAAACAACATGGTAGAAAATGCCTCCTACTGGACCTAGCTGCCACGTTCCACGTCCAGTACACCCGGACTGACAACACTACCGCTGTGGTGTCGTACGACTTGCCTCCTACGAGTCGTGTAACCGGTAGGTGCTCTCATTCCGATGAATCCTTCATTCACCTGAGCTTCACAAAATGTGACTCTAAAGGTCTGGTGTTTAATGGAGACTTTGGACTGGGCATGACCTTCGGACGGGACTCAACGCTCATGAAGCACTTCTACTTGTGGTCGGTCATAACGAGCCATACCTTAACCACTGAAGTGTTCCCAGGTGCAAAATACCCAAATGGGACTGCGTTCCCTTACAGCATTGGAGTCAAATTTAACACACCGTCTAGCTTTTTGGTCCCTCATTCTTACTTATGCAAGACCAATTTTGACATCATTCTAGATCAAAATTATTATCCCGGTTTGGTTACGAACCTAACCGTTCACTTCATCCAAGTGCAGCCCTTCGAAGTTCGTTTCGGAAAATTTTCGGAAGCTAAAGAGTGTTCACGTGATCACCATACGACACAAGCGCCCCTCACTACGACACCACACGTACCCGCCACGACCGAAACTACGATCATTCCTGTCGGCCATTTTATTTTACGGGATCAAAAAGGTGAACCTTGTCTGTTAGCGAACCTAGGCGCCATGTTTCACGTGGAATATCAGCTAAAGAATGGCGCAGTACGCAACGCCTCCTACGTCCTCCCGCAAAACTGCACCATCACAGGATCCTGCACTCTGCGTGTCGCTAATATGTCCCTCAGTTTTGACGGCGTCTTTAATCTGACGGCTATTTTTAAGTCCAATGGCAAGACGTACTCGCTAGACGCAGTTTCTGTCGGCTATGAACAAACTCCAAGCTACTTTCCAGGCTCCAAGCACCCAAGGACAAGTCGCATACAGAATATCACAAACCTTAACCTACTTCAGACCGACATTGGCAGATCATACTTGTGCAAAGAGCAACAACGGTTCCATGTTGGCACAGGAATAGTTCTGGAAATCATAGAGTTACAGGTTCAGCCATTCGGTGTCATTAATGAGCATTTTAGTGCTGCCAATGAGTGTGAGAAGGACTACCCAGTGACCATGTACCCTATCGAAAATGCCACCTTAGTAACCACCCCATCTACTACAGAAGGCAACTTCACTTCTATTGGTCCAGCATCCACCATACTTTCCACTAACTACACCACCAGGCCTGTGTTGACCACTTCAAACGTGCCGCCATCATCACCTGTGTACCCTCCTGTGCCACAAGGTCACTACGTTGTTTACAATGCGTCAGGCGATAAATGTTTACTAGCAAACATGGGAATAAGGCTCCATATTAACTACACCAAGGAGGGCGGCATTCTCGGGACCGCCGTTTTCGATGTGCCCCCAACTGACGCCGAGGCGTCAGGAGTCTGCGGAAACTCACATTCGACACTGACCTTGACGTTCTACGGCGCCATGTTTAATCTGACGCTCTTGTTCTCGCGAGAACGCAGCGATGATCACGCGACCACGTATCACGGCACTGCTGCCCGTCTTTCCTTCGTAGAAGTACCCGCCATCTTTATGGACACCTTAACTCCGGACAGACCCCAAGAGATAGCTAACACGACACTTAATCTATTCCCAACTGACACTGGTCGTTCTTACAAGTGTACTCAAGATGTCAGTGTCGCTGTAACCAAAAACGTTTCCATAACGTTCCGCCAAGTTCAGGTTCAGCCGTTTGACGTGCGATCAGGACAGTTCTCCCAGGCAGAAGAATGTGCAAACGACTCTGGAGGCGGCAAGGACAGGGTGCTGATCATCGCTGTTGGAGTTGTACTGTTGGTGATAGCAGTGGGGATTGGGGCGGCTGGGGTCATCGGACGACGAACTCTGATCTCAAAGTATAGGCCTCTTGAAAACATTGCAGAGTAATATATGAATGTACTTCTAAACCACATATAGGCCACATCTATTCACAGATACCCAGCTCTCTGATCAGCTATTTCATCTTCCCTATATTCCAATCATAACTGTATTTTGTTCAACTCTACACAAAGGTGGTAACTGCTGACCCTTGCCGTGGTTATCAGACCTCGTCAGCGTTCCCTCGGCACAGGTGCGAACACGCCGTTTTGATTTCCGCACCATGTATAAGGCTTATGTTGATAGATAGCTCGACATGCATATTTTGCCCCGAAGTGGTGCGGGGACTCGGCTTTTCAATTATGGACGCCAGTGTAGCCGTGAAAAGCTGTTAACCCTTGGTCTTTAGTGAGACCCCACGCGGGCCCACTGAAGAGGGCGCCAACACCGCTGGACGTGTGGAGAAGGAGCAAGCAGCAAGCTGGAAATGATTTACCAAACTGAAATTTTCAAACATTCTTTAAGTACCTTAATTTATTTCAACAAGTAGAACATATCATCGCGACAAGGAGGGGAAAACTAGACAAACACCGTGGTAAATGGAATACTTTATGTGATATTATATGATTTCTTGAATTGATTTGCTGGATGGTGCTTTATGAACAGTTGTGTTATTTTGAATGAATGAAAAAAATAATTTACCATTTTCTTTCAGAAGACCATGACCGAAGCAGAAAACAAGTCAGCCAATTTCGCTTATTTCATGCATATGAATATCGCGATTTGAAGCCGAGGATGTTATGTAGTAGTTTAATCATATCTTTCACTTTCTAGAATATTTGCCAACGACTCACCACCATCTACATTAGCAAACAATGGCATTAAATGTTTTAAACATGTCTATAGAGTATACCATTATGAAACATTAAAACATGTTTTTTTTCTTGCAACAAATAGCCAACCTGTGATCTTCATTCGACTAGCATAGACACTCGGCTAACGAATGAAGGCACTCTGTAACAACCCATACAATGATATATCACTGTACAGTCACCCTACATACGAAACACATGATGTCGGCCTATTCATGCTTTATATTGTATCTGACTTTACGGAAATCGATTCGAAAACCATTACAACTCTGATGAACCTACTCACAATACCGGACTCATGTATCATTCCGCGTATCCAGGCAACTTTACATCGCTGGTTTAGATGAAGAGCAGATAAGAAATGTTTGAAACGAGAAGCTGTTTAAGGAAAGATGGTAGTGACTGATGTGGAGATCAGGCAATGAGAGCTGCAACTTTTATTAGCATGCCTTGGTACCAGTACAACGTTCAGAATCAGGTTTAGTTTCTCCGGAACTACCCAGTTATTTTGAAAACTATTGAATGTAGATTTATGTGTGTGTTAGTACACAGGCGATGTTCGTGATCTAAGTTGTCTGACGAAGAAGTAAGAGACCACTGAGAGTTACATTCGACACCCTTTATTGAACGACTCTTTATCAAACCACCATACAAACAGTCATATCAACTGAGGCTGTCTTTACATTTGGTTTTTCTAGACATCGTAGTCTACCTCTCTCATAGTCAACATCTTTCTTTCTGACTCTTGAGAGAAATGAAGTGAGGTCTACAACAGAAGTGTACTACAACCTTCACGGAAGAAGTACACTTCTGTAGTAGACTTCACTTCATACGTCTTTACACTCGCGAAGCTGTAGTCTACGAGAGAAGAAGACTACGATGTCTAGTATGAAAGATCCCAAAAGCAAGTGCAAAGCCTGCCTAAGAATAATCTAGTCGTGCTACATTTGGTCTATTCACTCAATATTATACGCAGCACAGCATAAATAAAGGTTCGTACCTTGTATGTGCATTCTAATTGTTGGAAAACAAAAACATTTGTACACCAGTTCCTCTAGTAAACGGACAGGTATTTTGCTTCACAATAATCACAGTCGAATGTGTTTCGTTATGCTTTCAGGCCATAGTACCGAGGTATATTTGTGGTCTACTTTCAATACATGGGTAAGGATGGCACTTACAGTCAAGTAAGATATACGCAGTAGACGACGATAGAAATCGCTAAACATCTAATTAAGCATTGATAAATAAAATAATTAATTATACAACTACGAGTAAAACACTACTGTTGATTCATGTTTCATGCTCGTCCATACGTAGATTATTATCAGTCTTTAAATATTTTGTGTACATTTCTGTTCCCGATTCCGTGTAGAGTTCTGTTCTGTGTCTCAATTGGACCGCGTATCATGATCATAAACGTCTTGTGATTTAAGAACTTGTTTATACATTATTTACAACTTAACTCAACTAATCTTGTACATTTGGACGAGGATATAGTCAAAGTTAAAGCAGTACAAGTTACTACTTGTGAATCTGAAGGTACAGCAACATGCACGCTACAAGTACCTCATATAGTATTCTCTTAATAAGAAAAAAGAGTCACGCTCAATTAATCATTTCGTATCATGTTACATGGAAGAACGTGTAATATGCTACCTACCGTTTTGTCGAATACACTTTGATAAGAACACACAGTATGTTCAACATCAACAATACGACAAATGAGGAGCGAAGTTTCTCTCTTGACTGTACACATGCAGATATGTACACGTTTTATCATCTCAGCTCACAGTTTGAGGTATCTGTTGAAGAGGACCTCACATGGAAGTTCTGAGGAATTACATACGGAGAATCTGCCATTGTTCAATTCTCTCAAATGTAACTTTATGAAGATAGCTCGCACCCTTTCATTTGACAGCTAGGACGACACAATATGATTTCTTGTGATGAATATGATACAGTATTCTGAAGAGTCAGCTTCTAAGACCCCGTTTCCAAACGACGTGCTGCCTTAAAATGTCCGCATACACTATTCATGATTTCCTGGGACATGTTTACAGTACCATGGTCAAAGTCACTCGTGTTTGGCAAGTGCCAAGCTGTGCGTGGTTGCCATTGGTTGGTTCATGTGTGTTGCCATTTGTCAACTCATGTATGCTGCCATTGGTCAAGTCGTCTGTGATGCCATTGGTCAAGTCATATGTGTTGCCATTGGTCAAGTCATCTGTGTCGGCATTGGTCAAGTCATCTGTGTTGCCAATGGTCAGGTTATCTGTGTCGCGATTGGTCAAGTCATGTGTGTGGCCATTGGTCTCAAGTCATGTGTACTGTCATTGGTCAAGTCATCTGTGTTGCGATTGGTCACGTCATCTGAATCCTCATTGGTTAAGCCATCTGTATTGCCATTGGTCAAGTTATATGTGTTACAATTGGTCAAGTGATGTGTGTTGCCATTGGTCAAGTGATCTGTGTTGCCATTGGCCAAGCCATATGTGTTGCCATTGGTCTAATCATATGCGTCGCCGTTGGTCAAGTCATGTGTGTTGCCACGACAACCAACGCCACCGTGTAGGCAAGGGTTCCGAGGATGATGGCCATGATTGACAGGAGCTGGGCACGACGGGAAGTCTTACTCGCCATGTGGTAGTCACCCAGAATTATTGAGCTACTCGTCTGTAAGGAAGTGGAAACAACATCTAAATTTCAAGACAATCTTTGTAAAATGGCTATAACTATTTCTAAGCAGGTACATGTGCAAACGATATGGAAGCATGTATCGGCCATTAAAAGTTTGCGGGCTGGATGTGAGTTTGCGATCGTCTTGTCTAGGACTATCAAAACATGAATCTTTCTTACGACAATGTGTTTTGTATGGATGCAATGTATCTACTAGTCTCTACCGGACTAACTACGCTGGCTGTAGGGAGAATACCTTTGCCAGGGTAGTTTGGCCAACATTGGCCAGGCGCAGTCAGGAGGGGGAAGTGTTAACCTTCCCGCGGACTGACTCTCCTGGCCAAGTATTCCCCTTCTTGCCGAATTCTACGATCCAATACACCCCCCGCACAAGGCCTGGAGATACTATGCATCTACACACATGCCATGTCAATGTTGGCATTTAAGACAGTACGATAGCTAGCTAAGAGCGATTCATCAGTATTCTGCATGGTACATGTTTTGACAGGGTGATCTGTTGATGAATTCAACGACCTGTTATAAATAGACGAGGTGTTCACGATAATGACCTTTACTGACACCTAATTGACTCAATGCTTTGCTTCCCCATAATTAAGAAAACCCTCCTATCTAGCTCGTTAATCGGCGTTCCCGTGCTAATGCTACGTGTTTCTATCTGCTGTGTGGGCGGGCAATAGGGTGCCAATGGAGGAAGTAAGATGAAATGCGAAGCGACTTTAAACTTAAATTTGCGATGTTTTTCGAAGTCTCTGAAACAGATCTAGAAAGGCCCAATGTCAATCACTGGTAATAACAATTCCCTTACTACTTATTGTTTCCCGTATGCGACCTCTGTGTTAGGCTGCGACCAGTGGGTGAAGTTGCATTTTAAGCGTACAACAGGTAAAGCCGCCATGGGGTCTTAAATCTTATAATTTCTTCAATTGCTCAAGGCCTAACCGCATGACACATTTCATATCAATCCATCCATAGCTTCTGGAGTTATGCTGCTGAACCACAAACTCTACCAGAACTTATTAACCTTCTTGGTGAAGGTAAAAAATCACCCTGCTTCTCCTAATGGGTCATTGAAGTCAATACTTGTCTTGAGCATTGATATTTCTGACCTAGGGTGAAGAGATGCTGCTACACTAAGAATTAGTTCAGTGCTTGGATGAGTGGCCCCCCTATGGCCTTGCACTGGGCGAGTTCGTTAAAAAAATAATAAAAAAATACTCACTTCGAGAGAAAAGTAGAGCGCTGCTATTCCGAGAGGTGCAAAACAACATATGGTGGAGAAAACGGACATTCCCATGTAGTCTGGGGGCAGACCCTGGTGGAAGACTGTGCTTGGGTCTCTGGGTAACGTGCCGCCTCTCTCTACCTGTGGAACAGAACAAATAAATTCACAGACAGCAGTCAACCATGGTGAACCTACATGTAAGATACTTAACATTCTCCGTTCAGGTTGGTAAACCACTTCACTCATTAGTATCCGTTTTCCGTTGGGTTTTTCTTCTGACAATTAACGGCATATATTCGCTCATTTTGCTGTTTCCTTGTCCGATTAACAGCACGGTTGCAAACCTTTCCTTGAAAGTGGTCCGCATTTAATGCGCGCACGAATATCATCCATGTAATTAAGTCAGCGTGGGCCTATCGTAACGGTTGCGGTGGAATTCAGCCTCAGTATGTCTACATCGTATGCCGGGACGCGAGTTGGCATTTCAGGTGGATGCAGAGATTAGACTTGGCTCTGCGGTGGCCGCTAGCTGCGCAATCAAACTTTCACAGACACATTTTTCCGGACGGTTTGTGCCAGCGGCGTTTAATATTTCAACCCGGGTGTGCCAATCTCCAAATGTCTGTGGTGGTGGTATTTAGAAATGGAAAAGGCATAGGCTACTGTCGGCACCAAACGCACACTTAAGGCCCCCTCTCATTGGGCTACGGTACTGTTGCGGTAACGTGCGGTAGCGTGGAAATGGCTACCGCCGCAGTGCCGTGCATAGACCTTGACGTACCGTACTAGTGACGTCCCAGTGCCGTACCAGTGCCGGTCCACACCGCCGGCGTGCCGGTTGAAATGGCGTTTTTTTTCAAAATTTGAAAAAAAACGCAAGTGGCAAAGTGCCGCGCGCTCGCCGGGAGCTTACCGGGAGCTCACCGCACGCGCTATTGTGTAAAGGTGATATGTCAGTTTCAAGGTTATACGTATATTCTATAACATGTTACCTTTGTTGCACCAAGTGTTATAAATGAAAATCCTTTTATCACTTGAAATCAATTTTTGATGCGTTTTTTTAAATAATTTGGCATTGTATTTTGATCCATTGACAGCACTGCGATTTCTGATTAATTGAAAGCACTACCATGAAACTGCAATCGGTCCATTTCCCTAGCTATTGATCTGTTTAAGAGTTTGGTTAAACCTAATTTACTGCATTGTAGTGAGGTTGAGGATTGTAGCTGTAGATCCTCTGATATTTTCATTGGGATATTGCTTAATCCCATTGAAAATTAGATCTCTGCATTGTACATTTATTCCAGTACGGAAGTTGATAGACTAGTCGCTCAGGAAAGGAATCAGACCACTCGTCTACATGCAATCGCCCTGCTCTTGTGCCATTCAAGAAATACAGTGATAAACTGAACTTGATATACCAGTCAGGCACTGTATCTCAAATTTTACTCAATGTTTCGCCGTAAGGAGAATTCCTATTGATCGTTGATAGTCAAACATAGTTGATTAGATACTCTCGCTAATATTAAGTAATTTACCTACTAACAGGTTTATTAAAAAAAACATACAACACTTCACCATTCGAAGAAGAAAATGACTGGGCTACTCACGTTCAGGTCATATTATGTAGACATGTTTGGCTTAGCCCCGCAGTTAATGTTAATACCGTTTTGGATATACATTTAAAGAAAGTGTGAAACTCACGTTTCTCCCTGGCTGGAGGGAACCACTTAGGAACATTAGTAAACTCCACACATTTTATAAAATCAAAAATCACTTTGGTAGGGAAGACTATATCACATCAAATCATAATAAACCAATAAGCATAACTACACTGAGAATCAGCGAACGTTGTCTAGAAGTTGAAAAGGATCGACACCACAACACACCAGGCACTCACAGATTGTGTCCCACATGTTATGAAAATATTGAAGATAAATTTCAATTTGTAATGGCCATCACCTTTCCCACTTATGGCAAAGAGACAGATGCGCTATTACAAAGTATTACTACTATAAGACAAACTTCACCCTATCTGGTACACAGAACGATATGTCTCATGTATTGTTGTCATGTCCAACTCCTATACCACCTACATAAATCAATTTAATTATACTTCATCCTAAATGCGAGGGAAAATATACATTGCTTTATTGTAATTCATACACTGTTATCGATATTGTTTAGTACAGTACTTATAATTGTAGGATAGGTTAGCCTTGCAGTATTGTTGATTTAGTGCCATATATTGTACCATATACGATTGTCGAACAGTAAAGTTCATTCATTAACTTACTCATCTGGGCTTCAAACGCAAATGCGCCGCACGCCAGTGAGAGTGCAAATGAAAATTGGTGAAAGAAACGCGACGGTGCCGTAAAAATCTGCCGTGGCAGTGCCGCAACAGTACCGTAGCCCAATGAGAGGGGGCCTTTAGCGGATATATTGTTGGACTTTAGAAGATTTTCAAAAAAAATCATTTCCTCTAGCAGGTATAAGATACTACATGAGATACTACATGTATGTGTGTGTGTGTGTGTGTGTGTGTGTGTGTGTGTGTGTGTGTGTGTGTGTGTGTGTGTGTGTGTGTGTGTGTGTTTTAAGTATGGTTTCATGTACTCTTGTCCCGTTGAAAATTACTGAATACATATCAAGTTGAATGTATATAGGGGTGCTCAGTTCGGCCGATGATAGCAACAAAAATAGCGTTGTACCATTTTGGGCCGTGAGCAAAATGTTTATATCACTAGTAACAAATCGCATCTACTGTGGATTCATACATCATTTGTCGTATTGTCGTTTTGCGACACAAAAGTAACAATAACATTTTGTACTACATTACACACTTTACTAGCAATCTCTGATAACATATTCCTAAGTTGATATCCTGTATTCGCGTGGTATTTCATGATGTATGGATGCAATTTCGGCGGGCTTTCACAGCTGTATCTGATCACATGAGGGAGATCAAAATCGTAATCCCCACTCACTGCCCACAAATCTATCAACATGGCAATTTTCACATCAAGGAACAGCTTTCTTCTCAGATCAGGCAGAGGTATCTCCTGTAGAAATCACTCTTTCAAGACTTCAAATGTTATTCATAGAATTTCTAGCACACTTGATCATGTGTCAATGCCTGTGTCAAGTATATGTACGCTAAGGAGAATTAGAAGGGCGGTAGGTACGTCAGGAAAATTGTTCAGCGGGGAAGCTTCAAGAGATAGCCGAGTGGCGCCGAGAGAAATGAGACAGAGGGCTGAATGCGATACAGCGCCGCACGTCGTACCTTTTTTCCCGTGGAAAATGGAGTCAAGCTGAGTGAATGTCAGCTTTATTTCATGCTAAAATGCCAGGAAAGGGTAGACGTCAGTACGTACCCCAGGTGGGACTAGCGGAGGACACGCCACATCCATCTTACATCATTTTCTGTGTTCCAAAAGCTGTGGGCGACGATGTGATGAATGGTTGCTTTTTTAACACATCCTGTAGAATTAGCCTTCAGACTTTTACTTATATGTTATATCATACGCAAAAGTCTGAAGGGTAATTCTCCAGGCTATGATGGATGGTTGCTTATTTTCACACATCCTGTAAAATTAACCTTCAGACTCTTACTCATAACACATATTCTTCTGCATCTGAGAGATAAATTGTGGGTATAAGCAGAAGGGAAGGACCGGGCAGTACCAGTGTGGTGTGTTTGTACCCCATCAGATAGGGGAGAGCAAAATGAAGGACCGAACTAATGGACTAAAATGACCACGAAGATTTTAGATTCAATTATACATTCTAACGGTAACATCCTGTTTACAGATAACGTTAGTGTAAAGAAGATGATATCAGGTCGTCTTCTACAGTCATGTTCTACTCTCCCCGGCCCCGGGCTTGTAGTTTTCGGACAAGATGACTTTCGGTGCGTCGAATCGTGGGTGAGAGTAGTTACACAATGTGGTAAGGCTGTCACTTCACAAAGAAGCGGGAACTCGCAAGAAATCAAACAAAATAGTCAGCGTATGATAATGCATTAGTCTCGAAAGATTCGAGACTAGATGACCTGTGTATAAAAGCTTAAGTATAAACCACCTTCTCAGTCCCTGCCTAACTTGCTGACACCCCCATTCCACACCCCGACCAATCGATCGCATTGAAAAATTTAGAGAAAAGTAGTAGAAACTATTTTTTTCTTAACGTTAAATCACGGACGCATTCAATCACTTCCAAAGTGCCAAAATTGTCAATCTGAAAACATCTTTTGGAAGCTGACACCTTCCACCATCTCACTGGCGAGTTTGTTTTGTCAGATTTAGTCGTTAACGCAAGTTAGAAAGCGATTTGTCGGGTCATGGCTGATACGAATCTGAGTTTCAATGCGATCGATTGGTCGGGGTGATTCCACTGGGTCGGCGACCTCACTGCGATCGCGCTAAGATGTCAAATTTGACATAGCGCTCAACGAAACATAATATTTTCATACATAAAAAAACGAACATTTTTACACTTTGCGTGTCTTGTTATATTTTCATCTTGCATAATATTCCAATTATGAAGTCAAGATTTGCACATATCCAGTGTAGGTCGCAGAGTGAGCGCAGCGCGATCGCCGTCAAGTCAAATGGGGGCCTAACTATTTTCATCATCGTAATATATGCTATCTTCATTTTCTTCCGAAACTGGCTGAGCTGTCATGAAAACTTCCTTTGACATTTGTAACAGCAATGTATGACGTCATTCTCATGACGTCACCACTAACCGTGACGATACTGCTGATGTCATATACCTGGTCGTAAACCTTGTCGAAGCCGTTGTTGATGTATTCCCGCTGGGGGACTCCCCCTCCGCCCTGCCATTCCTCGTACACTCTCTCAAACTCTGCGAGAGAATTTCAGAAACATCGTTAGAACTTCCGTGAACAATCAGGTTGGTAAGTCACTGAATAAAAGACGCCTTTTACACAAGTGATTTATTCAACCGACGTTTTGGTGACCATCTGTCACCTTACTCAAGGCAATTCTGACTGGTTTACATTGAATTGCAGTACATGTGTCGCTGCTTATAGATGGTCACTTGGATAAATCACTTGGTTGTGTAAAAAGAGTCTTTTTATTCAATCGCTACATCTTCTACCATTGAAAACCGGCGCATGCTGACTTGGCCCCTATGGGTGCTGTTTCATTCAGAGTTTCAGAGTCAATAGTAAATACACGGCGTTCCGTTGAGCGGATATCATACTGAAGCGGATGCACGTTGGCACATGGCGACCTTGCTGCAACCGAGCGATTTGAAAGAGCGCTCAACGAATTTCCTCGAAAAACATTCTGTTTAGGCTTTGTCACTTTTGTGTGTTTTGTTGTCCTTTTAGTCATACTTAAACGTTTTGCATAATATTCTCATTATAAAGTTAAGATTGCCTCAAGGAATTAGGTATAGCCTCTGCAACGGTCACAACCAGACTAGGTGATCGAATAGACTGGACCGCTTACTGGAAATACAGCCGCCGTGAGGTCATGATCATCATCTAAAAGCTTTTCTGCAAATCTTTTTTTCGTTTTGACATGCTTCTGTCGTAAAAGTGATATTAGTCCAAGACTTTTGTTGCATATGTCACAGAGCAGGATTGGCACTAAACAGTCTGGTGAACAATCTGATTTTTGGCTTATCCTTGTCTTACCTGGAGGTATTGTAAAGTCTGTTGGCTCTTCCTTTCCGCTATGTTCCTCTATCGCATCGCAAGATGTCGAATGTCCAAGGTTCACCTGCGCTCCTTTACACGACGACGTTTGATATGTCTGAGAGTCGAGAGAGTACCCCGAATCGTCCCGATCCAGATCCGTCAGCAATGGAGTCGTACTGGACGACTTAGGTAGGCACGAATTGTTTGTCTGTTCGCTCGTGATGTCGAAGTCTGAGTTTGCCGAGCGAGGAGCGACCTCTCCCAATAGCGGCGCCAAGCTCGACCTCGAGACGCTCTGGCCAATCAGCGGCGTGGAACTTGATGACCGTGAGAGACATTCTCCCAGTGATTGACAGGTGGATGACCTTGAGAAGTCCCCGAGAAGAGGGGTGGTACTGGAGGATGGGGAGATGGCCGGATACAGGGGCGTGGCGCTGGATGAGAGAGAGATGTCTGACTCCGAGGGAAACCCGCTGTCCCGCTCGTTCTTCTCCTCCAGAGGAGTCAAGCTGCCGATGTTGGTCAAAGGGACATCCTCTGTTTCTGGGGTGCTGTAACGATCACAGTAAGAACAGTAAATAACATCATATGATATCATACAATACAATAAAATTTATGTACTTTATTTCTTAGCATGGTGAATTGCATGCAGGTAGATATGAGAAAGTTAGACGTGACAGGTCATTCGGTGTAATACAACCAGCTGCTGCCACAACGCGTGCCTGCGAAGCTCGTGTGTTACGCCGAAGGGCGGTTATATCGTCTATATAGATACATATACAGAGATACAGAATTATGGTAGTTCTCAATGCCTGCCGAGGGATTTCTTCAAACCTTATGATCAGGCTCCTGGGGTTAAGAGGCTGACATCTTCCCCCGAAGATATCCAGGGTTGGCCTAGTGGGCCTCTCTACTGTGGCCAAGGTCGTGGCCAGAGGTGGCGGCCATGACACATCCGGGTGTTCACTGACGTGCTCTGTCACGTGGAGATCAAACATCAGGGGATCTGGTTGCATCGTCGATCACATGATAGCTTTATCTGCTGTGGACGAGAGAGAATGTGGCTTACTGAAATGTTGATCAATATGTGCGTATTGTTAGGATTGATAGCTTCTTGTTCAACAATATGTTCCGTCATGTTTCGTCACAGCTATTCACATGAAATCAAGAACTAGCTTAATTACACACAATGGGGCTAACTCATGATCTACAATAGCATAAATCAAATTTAAAACATCCACGCATACTATTGTGAAATCTCAATATTCTAATCAATCATGATATGCTTGTGGATCAAAGAGAGGACATGGCCAGTCTCCCCCAGGCTTGTACAAACGAGCGTACATGTCATATTCCCTAACTCCGGTGCTAAGCACCGTGTTTATCAACCGAGACTGACTCATTCATTCATTTTACCAGGGGAAATCACGACTTAGCGGTTTTTCAGGTGTCCCTGTATACATACATGTACATGCACAATACTCATAAACAAGAACATACACACATTGCACAGCTAAAAACGTCACTTTAGTCATGATGGTTGTCCCACAGTAAGTAGCAGAGACCAGGGTGGCACAATGACTAGAATGTGGCCGGAGCAAGATGGATGACAATAATCAATTTTGCCACATAAGTCATTTGTGGAAAGGTTGAGATTACAGGTGACTATCACCTCTCCAAGATGTCCGCCCAGAACCAGACTGTAAGGTTTGATCCACTCACACCGGGAAGTGTGGTGGGTTATTTCACCTAGCCTGGGTGCCATCCTATTTCTACAGGGGCTCCTACATTCGCTACTCTAAATGTAGCGAATGTAGGAGCCCCGGTAGATATAGGATGGCACCCAGGCTATCTTTCACCTGCTCAATGCGCGGCTCTCCTCAAGCACGGGACCCTCCTGCTTACGTCCTATCAGAGAGGATGTCCCTAGCCGAAGCTAGCTATCCATTGTCACCAGAGTCGAGTGATGTGTAAAGTAACTTTCTCAAAATCACGACACTGGGGCCTGCTAGAGATCTTTATTTAGAATCTTCAGATTCTAAGTCAATAACCTTTTAAGACCACCTTGTTGGCTACCCCATTCACAGTACATCGCGCGACACAGCAATGCATCATTGCCACTGTATACATGAATCAACTTCGGCATGGGACCTACATGTATTACCCGGTTTCTCCTCAAGCTCGTTTATCGCAATGCCTAGACTGAGATTCATATGACAGTATGAAAAGTCAATACCTCATCAGGGTCAAAAATCAATCAGCGTGTGGCATTCACTGCGTTTCTTTAGCGCGCCGGAACGAGAGGTGCACATTATTACCTCCATTAAGTCTTACCACGGTAATTATCATCGTCATTTGGGACGAGTCATTTATGAGATCAACGCCATTTCCAAGGCTGTGTACGGAAACCTCGTCAGTCGCGGTGCGGATCTGCCCGTCTCTGAACCATGAAGAGAAACGTGGAGCCTTGCAGGGAGAGATTATCCGGAAAAGTCGGAGGTTCTTGTCACTGAAGCCCTCAGGCTTGCCTTGGACATTAATTTTCCACAGCGCATTAGGAGCCACATATGGAAATGACTGATAAGCTGGAGGCCATGCGATGCCTCATCCCTAACAGAATATGGCGAGGTAGGGTGCTTTGCAAAGCGATGCTGTCAGCTGCACGACCGAAAGACGACTCCCAGTAAAAAGGCAAAGACATATAAAAAACGCACAGATGGAAAACTATGAAAGCAGTAATGTATTTCGCTCGTAAAAACGCCTAGACGCTGCTACGCTGACTCATTAAGCAACTCTTAATATTGATGAATGCTACGGTCATAAAACCTAATTTCTCAGAGGATGTTCAATAGAATATGACCCTGCTTGACTACAAGGAATCCTTGTTATCAATTTCCCCAAACCGTAACAGAAAATACTCATAAAGTAAGTCCTAATGATAACATGCGCTAGAGAATTTACCCTCATGAAGTAATTTGCGAAACTGGAGGAAATAGACATTAAAACCATTCATCATCAAAGCAGAATCAAATACATCGATAGATCGTTGATAAAGATTATACTGACTGTAAAACTTGCCAACTATTAACTCTATTTAGAATTAGAAATAATGATTACAAAACAAAGCCATGACATTTCATTTAGTGCTTGATACCCTTAAGATTTATGAATAAATAGATAAATTCCATATGGAACAATGACTATAGTTTACTGAGAGAAAAAACTACATCGAATAGCGTGCCTTCTTTTTCCCTGATATTTCTTTCACAGTAAACAAATAGCACTTTGTAGTTATTTCAAAACCAGCAATGTTTGTCCCATAAAAAGGCCACAGGAGACCAGGACTATCAATTCTACAAAAGGTAGCAATCTGCGATGAGTGCAAGTCGTGAATGTAGTACATGAACGTGTTTAGACTGAAAATAGGATAACGATGTTTACCATGCAGATTCGAGCATTCACTTGCCATTAACTCCAACCCATAAAATTAATGCACGCGTTATTTAACTAACGAAGGTAGCGTGAGCCATTTTCGTACGATTTACGTTAATTAACAGGCGGGTAATTAGATGGCATTCCGCCCGGGTAGTCAATGCATATTCTGCAAGCAAAAAGGCATAATTGGATATATGGAATATACGTAAAGCTTCGAATGAAACGGAGTACAATATTCCCTTGATTATACGGCGTTTTGTGTCTAGAAATCAATTTAAAGGCATTTGATACAAGAAATTATTGAATATTCCTTTTCCCCTCGGCATTAGGATGTTTAATTTGATCTACATACATATCAAGAGCTTGTAGCGACTTTCCCCTGATTGCCCAATATTTCGTTACCCCCATATTTATTTCCTGATCTGCTGACTATCCAAGAAACAGAACAATGATCTGCAGAGAACATATACGTACTTACCGAGGTTCTGGACTGCCTTTGTCAGTCGGAAGAAGAAGAGAAGTTGCTATCTAGAGTGGTAAAGATTCATGTGCTCTACCACGTCCTCCGACCGAGGATGTAACGGGAGTTGTTATCGGGCGCTGCCGCCGCGCTACCTTCTGCGCCAGTCCACCCTATCCGTCATGTTTTATGTATGACCAATTCATCAAGATATGAAGCGTCTCTGAAGCACATACATTCTACCCTACCCGGCATTAGTACGGATTACCGGGATGCTATCACACTACAGAAGCCGAGAAGATGGTGACAGCCACATAATACCAGCAGAACCTGAACAGTAAATCGTTGTCTCGCTATCTATCCTATTTGCCTAGCATTTGTAACGCTAGACTTGTTGAAACATTAAGCCATATACCACGGCGTAGCTTTAATCTTAACTCCATCCTGCCGTTACTGTATCAATGGCAAGGGTAGCGAATCATACGTAATAGCTCATATAACCTATTCGATGATGGCATATTGTATGATGAGTGTTACTTGGCATAGAATTAACGTTATGCACACCTGTAAGTAGCAATAACGCCCAAGCAAACACCAAGGGATACTAGACTCCTGTTGTGTGTTTTGCAGTAATGACAGGCATTGTCACTATTACCACTATTTCTAACTGCAACAAGCTTCGACACCCAGTTGAAAACTAACCGCTAGGGGGGCCAGAATCTTAACATTTCAAGACCTACTCACATACCAGATATCAAGACAATCCACTCAGGCATTCTAGAGTTTATATAAACTACTACAATTTCCGTTATTTTGTCACCTTTATGATAACACACCTCCGCGTGAACATGGAGCGAGAGGTGTAAAACTTTACGGGCCTTACTGGAGCGGCTATCGCCTCTATTTTACGTACGTCTCACGTTAACAGGATTTTGTGATGGCCGACAGAAAGAAATACACCCAGCACAATTTTACAGTTTCATCGGGCTGATACAATCACCTGTGGATGCGAATACACGACACAGGAAACCTACAAAAAAAGTCATTATAGAAATGGCCGTAAAAAAAGTTGCCCCAGGCATTTCTGATTGGTTGAAGTTCGTCATGAAAATTTCAGATCACCCAAGTGGGTGTAACGCTACGTGTAGTTCATTTTTATCCGGCTTATACATTCCGTTCCTTTCAAAAACGGAGTAATTGCAAACTTGAGAGACTCAAACGCCAGAAAAGTTCAGAAAGCTTCGATCGATAACCATGCATTCGAAGACGGCTAGACAAAAAAAATTCCGTCGTAATAGCAGGACTACAGACAAAAATGTAACACGTACAGCACAAATGGGAATGGTAGTCTGTCATATCGGCATGTAACAGACAAAAAATAATGGTGTACTGTTTTGCCAGATAGGCGATCTAGCCCTAGCGTTACGTTCTTTTACGCCCTGAGACAGCAGTGATTCCAACCTATAGCATGCTCCGTGGATATTATTCAAACGCCAAACTGCCACAGAAGTTTTAAAACGATAACTACTACTCCTGAATGTGCTGCGATGATGGAAGCTTTCCCTTGGGCGTAAACAAACACCCGGCTGTTGCAAGATCCCATTACCATTATGTGCGTGATGTCTATGTGAGCTATGGCCTCCAGCTATGAAAATCAACAACCCAAGTGATAGCTGCGGCACATGACGCCAATATACCCATAGGCCAACTAGAAAACTACCGACATGACTTTCAGTGATAACGGAAAATGGCCGTTTTTAATGACACTTTAGAGCGTTACAATCATAGTTTTGATGAGACTACGATCATCAGGACTATGTCTATTGGCAATAACTAATTAACGAGTTCATACATATATGATTAGATATAGAGCTAATGCCCGGATCTGTCTCCGGGATGCGTCTTTTATTATCCCACTGGTACAACAAAAATGTCGTGCGTATACAGCAGTCAGCCGGCAACGATCTTTTTTGTTGATTTTTTTCTTAGATCCTTTTACTTTTTTTACTTAAATTAGCTTTTTTTTCTTAGATAGCTTTATTGACACAACAAAAAGTACAATGACTTTCGCACGGTGAACTACATACTACAAAATAGAAATAGGAAAATCATGTGGTCAAAATGTCATTTAATTGAACCCCTCGAGTAGCTCTTCGTGGTAAGCTTAGAATTATTTTTGTGGTTCATGTAGTACACGACATGCCACTTACCATCAAAACTTCCCAGCAATGTAAACTAAACAAAGTCCAAATCAGTAAGGGAAAATCCAAATTACCCCTCTTTTTTATACTAAATAATAAAAAAATATGGAGCGTTGAATTTAATCAAAATCAAGCCATCTTGGACCATTGTTGTCACCGGAACTTTTGCTGATGAAGCCTTCGTTACCACGTTCTTTGTTGTCTTTGTTACCTACCACTCCATATAAAGACAGAGAGCGTTTGTGCAATTACCGTCAGACTGGAAGAGACAGTCGCATTAACAAACATGCAGCCCCAGAACGCAATCAGCTTCAATTGCTTCAATGAGTATCCAGGGGAATGATAACACTAATTAAATTGACTATGAGAGAAACACGAATAACAGGGTGTTTGCAGTCACGTGATAATGACGTAAGCATTGTCCGCCATGATAGTGGGTTAAACATAGAGGTTACCGGGGGAATTCGAACCTGTCCATGCAAATTCTCTTCCAGATTCAAGCAACCCGGAAGCGTGCGTAGTCCAGTGGTTAGCGATCTTGCCACTGCCACTGGAACTAGAAGCCGCGAGTTCGATTCCGGCTGTGTCGCTCATCCGACACGCAAGCTACCGGAAAGGGTCGCAGTCCTTAGGACGGGACGTTGAGCCGTGGTCCATTGTTCATTGTGCTTGTCGAAAAGAGCTACATGTAGGGGAATTTCCCTTGTACAATGAAACTGTGAATACTGTACAAAGCGTCTGTCTTCTCTGTCACGACCAGTGGAAGAGTGGCTCTTCAGTGAGCTAAGCTGGATCGTGATCACTTTCCTCTCCAACAAAAATGACGGTTGTTACGTCAAGTGCAAACGAACGATCGCTGTTTTTGTTTGCATCCGGGGTATTCGTCGACTGGTAGGCGAAAAGACGCTAGCAGACTTAATTACTAATTGATATTCAGATAAGCAGATATGATTACTAATCAACATGTAAATCAATCTTTTGCCTACCCCCTGCTTTTTGCCTACCACTACGTCATCGTGTCGCCATAGCGATCACTTGTGTATTAATGACTATGTCATCATGACATCTAGTCTATTAATTTGTGCAACGATATTGCGTTACTTCTATCAACAGATCATATTGGAGAATTAATTTACTTAATAACCACGATGAATATTCATATGCGCCTGATTTGTTACATTAAATATCACATAGTCATTTTCATTTGTAGTTTTTCTTCAGAATTACATTCCATTTGGGAACTGTAGGATAAACTTTTTCTTTTTTTACACCTTCAACGACAAGGAGGATATATTATTAGATAACATTGTTATGTACTGTAACCATAATTGTACACTAGGGACCACATGACGGATTAAGTACCTACAAGCCTATTAGATGAGTTCATCCCCATTGTTTGTGAACAAACGTTATCTCCTACTGAACTATATCTCATTGTTGTGCCACAAATGTTTGTCAGGAAGAATATGTTAATGTCTATCAGTACCTCCTAATTTGGCAAACTGTGAAAAAATGTAGCCAATCCATCCTTATTAGTCATGGCATTTTGTCAACAATAAAAGGATCAATTTTCATTTCCACTTTGCCATCCCTTTTATTTAAGCAGCCGGTCTATACATATTGATGATCCCATATTGAATGGTGACCTAGCTTGATATACACTCTTTATCACCACAACAAAAGTACAGCGACTTTTTGTAAGGTCTTCTACAACTATATATACAGCCATACAAACAAACAAGGGGATACAAATGAATTAATCTACGTTCAAGTATATGAATAAATCAACATGTTGAGTTTATTTTTAGGAGCGAAACGGATTCATTTCTTCTTGTTGTAAACATATTGTTGTCTATTGTATTTACCCCCAGGAAAATGTGACTGTACAACATTTTTCTGTGTTGTAGGCACGGACTGTAGTGCATGGTGTAATAAAAAGGATCTTTGCATTTGATTTGATGGTTTAAATCATCGATCTAATTGTTATGTTTGTCCACATGATTGATGACAATACAAATAACAGTCATATGTGATCAGTTTTCAGTGACAGTGGCACATTTATTCATGTCTAACAGAAAATGTAAGTAAATAAGTGTAAGACGTATTTCATAAACGGGTACACATGCTTAGAGAAAACTGTCAGGCAACAGCGCCACATACGCCATAAAAGCCATGTCGGTTCATGTAGGTTAAGGGGATTTGTGTCTTTAAGCTCCAGGTCAATGGTCCAGGGAAATCAGAGGCCAATCAGAGAAGCTAATTAATCATTCAAAGAACCCCGATGATTAGGAGGCAAAGAGGGCTTGCACAAATTATTTGTAACGACCCTACTTTGATGAATCTCAATTTTCCTAAATCAGCTATTCTATGCAAATGAATGGCTGACATACCAGGAAATAATTCTTGAAGTTTATAAATACATTCTTACAACGACTTATAAGTGTTCATATTGGATGGTCCCACCAAGAAAGAGCAACAATGTTTTAATTGTTATGTGTAAATATGAATGTGTAGATCACAGGAAAAATAGCATCTTATGATGCTAATTGTGGATCTAAATAAAACTCAAACAAAAAAACAGAAAAGAAAAAAAACATTCTTCAGATTGAATCCTATCTGGCATGGGTGACTTCGGCTGACATGTTAAGCTCTGGTTACGCATAGCTGAAGATGGCCTCACGACCTTCTCCCAACCGGAGTTAGGTCGGCTGTGGTTGGCTGGTATTCGGCGCGGTTGGCATTTTGAAATGTTTGAAATATTCGGCTGTGGACGGAAGATTTGGAATGAGTTGGCTGGTGGTTGGGAGTAAGTCGGTAGTGGTCAGGGTGTGTTTGGGATTCGAATTTGACTCTTAACCTAAAACTGGTCAGACTGCTCCCGACCTACCGCCAACTTTGGTTAGCTAGTGGTCGGGAGCCATGTTCGGCTATGTGTAACCGGGGCTTTACGTACGGGTTCTAATGGGAATTGGCAAGGAAGTGTCTACTATTGAAGTAGGCCGTCTGTAGAGACAGGATTAGCAAATGAAGTGTTTATAATTGGATTACAGGTTATCTATACATGCCTGTCCTTGGTGCTGAAGTTTTTGTCTTTCATAATCTTTTATTTACGTGGATGTTTAGAGTAGTCCATCCTCTTAACTTAGTAACTTATTTCAAAGGGAGGTCTTACATAACAAATAAGGACAGAGAGGAAAGTATTTAACACAAACTTAACAAATCATACATTCACAATGATATAACACAAAGTATTGCGATAATCGAACATAGGAGTAATACAAGCAACACAAAATAACTGTCATTTGCATTTGCCTTAGAAACTGGTGTGTGTTTGTGCGTGTGCGTGTGCGTGTGCGCGTGCGTGTGTGTGTGTGTGTGTGTGTGTGTGTGTGTGTGTGTGTGTGTTTGTGTGTGAAGCCGGGCAGTTATTTTCATCTTTCGTACATATGATGCCTCTGAAGCCATAATTGGGATTGATTTACATGTCTAGAGAAAAGAACGTTTTGTAGTTGTTGTTTTATTTGGTTACTGACAGGAATCACTGTGGTGCCGCGTGGTACAATACGATCTTCCCCGTTATTGCCTACGTTCTGAGATTTAATAACAGCACGTACTCAGCAGCCCGTGACCACCCCTGCCCTTCCACACCAACACTTTGCCGAAAAACAGATCGTGAGGATACGCCAGAA
The DNA here is from genome assembly GCF_035083965.1 of Branchiostoma lanceolatum. Lineage (NCBI taxonomy): Eukaryota > Metazoa > Chordata > Leptocardii > Amphioxiformes > Branchiostomatidae > Branchiostoma > Branchiostoma lanceolatum. Next base: position 4,446,569 of record NC_089735.1, read on the forward strand.
TCACAGGAGCGGACCTCGCGATTGCGAACTGTTGTTGCTTGAAATTAGGTCCACTTTAATGAAAAGGCGATGTGCCGGGAAGAGGCGGGAGGTCACGTTCTGGCTCCCGCCTGGTTCTGCCACGCTGAGCGGAGAAGGCGCACTTCAATCTTGCCTGCCGTGCCCACGATTGGAATTTGATAACTCCTTTACATCAATGTCACGTCCTAAAGTCAGGAATTTCACGACGTTCCCTTGAAAGAATTGCGTTGTTGATATGGGCGTTTTCGACATTTGAAACATGTAAGTGAGGGGTACAAAAATCCCATCTTTCAGAACGGCGGAAGTCCCACGATTGGAATTTGATAACTCCTTTCTATCAATGTCACGTCCTAAAGTCAGGAATTTCACGACGTTCCCTTGAAGGAATTGCGTTGTTGATATGGGCGTTTTCGACATTTGAAACATGTAAGTGAAGGGTACAAAAATCCCATCTTTCAGAACGGCGGAAGTCCCACGATTGGAATTTGATAACTCCTTTCTATCAATGTCACGTCCTAAAGTCAGGATTTTCACGACGTTCCCTTGAAGGTATTGTGTTTTTGATACGGGTAATTTCGAAGGAGAACATTTGAATCGTGTAAGTTTCGGAAATCCAGTCTTTTAGGACGGCGGAAGTACATCGATGTGTCCCACGATTGGAATCTAGTAACTCCTTTATCGCTCGTTCTCATTTAAATGTACACATTTTGTAACTTCCGTTACCGTTTGAAGTAAGACGTTCTTGACATTAAGATATGCCACATATAAGGTGCCAAACTGTCGTTTTTAAAAACCAGAAAAGTTTTAAGTCGTCATAAAAACGACAGTTTGGCACATTATATGTGGCGTATCTTAATGTCAGGAGCGTCTTACCTCAAACGTGACAGGATGTTACATTGATTTGTGATTGCGTTGTTGATATGGGTGATTTTGACATTTGAAACATGTGTAAGTGATAGGTTCGAAAATCCCGTCTTTCAGAACGGCGGAAGTGCATCTATATGTCCCACGATTGGAATTTGATAACTCCTCTACATCAATGTCACGTCCTGAAGTCAGAGTTTTGACGTCAGGGTTTTAGACGACGTTCCCTTGATGGAATTGTGTTGTTGATATGGGTGATTTCGACATTTGAAACATGGGTAAGTGATGCTTTCGACAATTCCGTCTTTCCGGCCCTCAGAAGTATATCTATATGTCCCACGATTGGAATCTAATAACTCCTTTACATCAATGTCACGGAATATGTTGTTGATATGGGTGATTTAGCGGAGGAAGACATTTGACAAATATAACTGATGGGTTTGAACATTCTGTCTTTCAGGCCCGCGGAAGTGCATCTATACTCACTTTAATGCGGCAATATCAACACCAACGGTAAAGCAATAAGTTTTGAAAGCTGTCAGGACTGTAGGTGTTCCTTGATGTGGTGAGAAAATGCCTGCTAAGATAAGCCACTAAACTCACATGTATTCTCTGACTTACTGCAACATTTATAAGGGCAAATTACTAACCTTTTGCGAGCCCTCTCAGTAAAGGGCACTTGCCCAAACCACGTCCAAAATACTAAGCTCCCAGTACGAATGCTCATCACGCCCCCTCCTTTATCAATGTGCTAGGATGAGCTAGCTGTGCACTTGGGTAACCTGTTACGTGAAGTCTGACTGTGCTGTTGTTGTTTCTAAACTTACAGCTGTAAGAGTAAGTATCGGTATCTTAAGCTCCGGTTACGCATAGCCGATCATGGCCTCCCGACCTTCTCCCAACCACGTGAGGGCAAACATACTAAAGGTTAGTTAGGTGACATGTTCTTTTTTTTTCTTTAGACCAGTTCCAATGCCAGGTGTTGGTATTGGCACCTGTACGATACAACCTACCGAAAGAGTTTATATCAGATCGCATTCCTCAACAGAGACGGGGGCCGATACCGACTGCCGGGCACCTTTGACCCGTCAATGACGTCACACTTCCACTCAGGTCAAGTGATGTAGGCTTCGGGTCAAATGAACTTCAGAATGACCAAAGCACCAGTCGGAAGTCTGTTGGTAAGCGCTTTACTTTGTGTGCGGAATTAATGTGTACATTTGTCAATACAGATCACATTCCCTTTGGTAGGAAGTAGTTTTCCCGTTCGAAGACACGTGGTAAACTGCCGAGGTCGCGGTAGGATAAAAAGGATTTCTTGGAATCGATTTCTTGTACACCAGCGCTCGTGAGGGACGATCTAAGTTGTTTGCAGTTTTGATGACACGGATTTCCCAGCAATTGACGTCCTTAATGGAGCAGTTCGCTTTCCTGGAGGATTTGGGCTGTGGGTCACGTGAAATTCTTCATGAACATAAGACACTGCACGATGTGGCCTCGGATCCTGACAGATACGTACAGCGATTTGTTTGTATTTCTTGTGAATACAGGCGGATCCGACAAGGAAGTCCGAACGTCGGACACGGTGATCCGGAATTCTAGATCCGACAGAATTCGAAAAAAAAAAAATGTTTCGACAGATACCGGGCCGTATCAGCGTATAGACTGTTGCGTCCCAGAATTTCACATGACGGAAGCGCTTGCAGGTGGACAAGTTTGACCATGCTGGTGTTATAGATGAGTTTTGCCCACATAAATTGCCAACTTTCACTACCCCTATGAGAAGTGGAGGTATAATGTTTATTCTGGATGTGTATGGGGATATATCTCAAGAACCATTGAATGGATTGCGATGGTATTTGGTAGGTGGGTAGGGGGTGTGAACCCGATGGTGATAGCTGATTTTGGGTGTCCTGGTGGTTGACCATGGCACTGCAGACGCATTTGTTTTTGTATCTTTGGTCCTGGACGTGCTGTGGCCCTGGTCTAATTTTGTACAAAACTAGTACTTCTACACGCAATGCACTTAATCCTGGAGGATGCTTGAAGTAAGGACTTGATCACACTCTGTTTAATTGTGTTACTAGAGGAAGGCCTGGATGATCAATCAGGGACTGTATTAGGATCTTGACCGAACTCGGCCGTCCCGCACAATGAGATGTAAAATCGACAAATGGCCTCGGCATCACGCCCGCGGGACCCAGCACTCATGGGGAGAACTGGACACGAAATCAAATGAAAAATCTATAGTGAAAATATAGAGGCGGGCGGGACAGTCCTCCGGAAATAGCGGTCCTGTCAAGCGGTGTTCTGTGGAGAATTAGTCTTTCCCACAGCAGCTGTATGAGCTGTGATCTTTGATGTTTTGTCGTATCCATCTGTCTGTAGAGTCCATTCTATGTCACCGAAAGGGTTTTTAAAACTATGTTCGTGAGAATTCTGAATACTTTTGAATAAAAGAATATTCAAGTCATAATGATACTTGATATTTCTAAAAGAATTAAAAAGAAAATTTCAAGACAACTGATTCTATTTCGATATTTCGGAAACATTGTGAAGCTGACAGCACAAAGATCTCTTTATTTGTAATAATTTTCAAACAACTTTGTCATTCTTTCACTTTTAGTAATATCTACAAATATTTCCAACATTTTACAAACGGTAGATTTAGGTTGTTATCCCCATTAAAACATTAGGTGCTAACCTTGCCTTATTGTCTGATTTGATAGATTTCTTAGAATGACGGTGAATTTTGCCAAATGTATAGTGCTAACTTGTTGTTGCTGTTGTTACAGCATACAAGACAACATTTGGCAGCATTAGACCCTTTTTTCCATTCAACTGCAAACGGCAAGGAGAGCGATGGCGCAGACCAGACCAAGGTCAATGTCATTTCTTTTACGCAATTGGAATCGAATTCTAATCCTACTCTTGCTCCCGTTGAAAGAATGGTATGGACTATGGATGGATGTCACGTGTGGTACAAAATCTAGGACCTTTACTTATATAATAGGATGTCTAGGTATTACCACTTTAGTTTTTGTTTGCCATGTAATAAATGTATGTTAATCGTGTAACTAACACTAATCCTTAATCATTTACTGAAATATCTCACTCTGTATCATACGTTACCCCACTCTACAATACAGGATTACAATTGGTTACAAATTGGAATGCTGCCCCATATTTGATATTCTAAAGGGCAGCCAAGTGCCGACGCTCCTACTTTAGTATTCCATGCACCAGGGGTCGTTGACGTTGCAACATTGGCCTTGACAATGAGCCTGTTTGATTGTAAAACCTTTTATGGGCGTTTACCCATAGAGAATGTTGTGGCGTGTGCGCTCACTGTGATGGTATGCACGTCTTAATTGATCTATAAAATCTGACGCCAATATTTTACAGCCTCCATGTGACTGGTAATGACGATGGCGACAACAATCTTTTGTTGAACGGATGAAAGGACAAGAGGGCAAGCAGCCGCGATTTCCATACAGAACAAAACATGGCAAACCACATTGCGATGGTTTCTGCGACCTTATCGCATAACCGTTAACGCACCAGTTGTGTACCAAGGGATGATCTGCGTTTAAGGAACGAATATGTTTGACCCATCCCTCAATAGGGCATACTGTATTGACACGTGCGGTGGATTTTCTATATTCTCCAAGCAGAAGTAGAGAGGCAAACTCGTAAAATTAACGTTTCTCAAGCTCCTGGTTCAGCGGAGCAAGTCGGCCTTTCCAGGAAAGGAGAAAAACCGTCTGGCTCCGCGGAATCGGGATCTTGAGAACCGTTACGATTTTACCTTGCTACATCTGCTTAGAGATTAGGTTCTATTCCAATTTCCAATAAGAAACACCCGCAACGTCATTCCCAGGGACGGTTATCTGACCGGTAGGTGCCCTCAGGGACCACAACACCTACCGGTCAGATAAAAGGTTTCTGCAAACATATAATGTAGACTTTCTTTTGTCGGGTTCTTTGTTGCTGCCAGCAAGATCGATGTGGTCATTAAGATGTATGAAGTTCACCCCAGCTACAGATTACTGTGCTCCATTCTGTACGTCAGACTGTAATATTGCAACAGAAAAAGACCCTTGTCCTTTTCCGATAATGACTTACAATGTGCTTGAATCCTGTTGCACCTGCCCCTATCAACGATACATTATTCCGACAACCGGCAGCGACCCAGATTTTTTACTTTTTTTTCTGGGGCAGTCGGGGGCGTTTTCAATTACCTTCCATTTCACATGAACCCCTGAAGCACTTCTCCCGCCATTTTTTATAGACCCAGTGGCCCATTTCTAACACGTTAAGTGAACTTTCCAAAGCATGAGGTTCCAAACCTTGATCCTGATACCAACATCACTACATATTCAAGGATTTCCAAGGACATACCATAATGTCTTTACTCCATATAGAGGAACATTTGACGAAACGAAACTATTCCTAGTTGTAGTACACATCTAAAAAAACGTATCTTAGCGTTTTTCCTGCCTTGTAATGTCAAGCGCGACTCCACACAGCAACCTGTCATCATCTCTATGGCTAGGCCCACAGCGAAGAAAAAAAACTATTATCTCCTGGTACAAATCTAAAACGTCTTGTAGCATTTCCTGTGTTTACTGACTTGTAATGTCACGCACGATGTCACACAGTGAGCTGCTATCTATGGCAAGGCCCAATGCGACTTGCAAAAGCCTATTTATTCAAACGATTTATCCCTGTGTCTTCCTCAAGTCTCGACTCCCACCACTCTTAAGTCTCATGTTCCACACAGTCAGCCCGAAATGTCAAACGACAAACGTTGACGCTCATTTCTTCCTGAAGCCGCCCGCTGCCAGTTGGCAACCGACCACCAAGAGAACTCAACTGTCGAAGACATTCTTCTCAAGAAATCAATAAGAAGTACTCAGGTATTATGGCTGATTCTATAACCATATGTTGTTCTCATGACATTTGAGGAGTTCTACCCGGAGGATATGTCCCCTCTCATGCGTTTCCGCTGTAAACCTCTCCACAAGCACGATCTCATTTGGGGATGTCTTAATGGGAATCGTGCTAACAAAGCATTAGGCTGCAAATACACAATGATCTAGTCTTGCAAAAATCAATGGAAACAATGGAAGACGGCCGTATGGGTGAGAATTGATGGCTGTACGATGTTGGAAGCAGCTCGATCAAGTTGCAGGAACTGACATGAGTTAAAGCATGTAGAGGCGGTTTAAAAAGATGTTGATACTTTTCTAGCCCTGGACCAATTACAAATTATCGATATGTCTTAAAATATGGCATTTTTGGCCACCTAATATAATCATCTAGGAAACTTCGACAATTTGGCCATCATAGTAGCTGCTAAAATGCACAAAAGCGGTGCTTACCATAGATATATTTCCAACAACAGCTCTGACTGAGTATTCACAGAGAAGAGACGACGTAGTAGTCATCTTTGTTCATCCGCCATTAATGTGAATAAATAGATGTATGACAAGGACGTTGGATCAACCCTTAGCGTGAAGATTTGTGACCAATCAGCTTTGACCTCCATGATCGTTAGAGTAAAGCTCAGCCTGTAACCTGGGATTAAAGCGCTAAGCCTATCCCTCGGCGTGCCAGCTATTCTACGCCTCGGCTGTGTCCCACTTTCGTGTTGACTGCGACAAGCCGATAGTTCAGAGAGCTTTCAAGTGCTTATTTGTATCCCCCGATGGGCCTGTTGCGGTACTAAGATGATAGATTAGCTTTTAGGGGGTCAACTTATCCAGAATTGCAGCAGGTCCTACGCATAGGTCAGTTCATCCCATTACAATAGCCCCCATTCAATGCTTTTCTCACACTTAAATGTATGTATCAGCTATGTGGCCGACCGGATGATACCTTGAACATGGAATTTGACTTTTGCAACTTTCAAATTTCCTGATGTTGTTCCTTTCAAATCCTATCAATGTAGCGCGCTACGGCAGTAGAACAAGAAGACACTTGTTCTCAACATATTTTGTGAAGCGTGAAACCATTTGAACCCAAACACAGCCAGCGGAATCATGGATATTCACCCACCATATGGTTCACCCTCAACAGCAGCCGGCGTCATGGACGGGTCAGCGCTGCACATCTATGGGGTGGCACGCACTCTTCCTCCTCTGTAATGTCCTAACGTCACTCTGACGACACTCTGGGATCAAACAAAGGTTACTTCAGTGCACAATTCACCTCCTGGTGGATGGCCTTACTCCCCGTCATAACCGGCAGTAGAAAACGCCAGCGCCCCTGCACCCCGCGTTCTTACCGGCATGCATGTTTCATGACCAGCTCCAGAGGCTGCCGCTGGCTGTATTTCCCTGTATTGATCCTGCTGATGCTGTAAGCTGCGGCGGGCTGGTGTTCTCTTTCCTGTGATCGAAGGTTAACGCTGTTAGCCGAAGAAAGGCTTACACGTCGCTCCGGGACCAAGCGATCCGAGCTGCTCGCCTCAGATGATTTCTGAGCATTCCGCAAGTTTCAATTGATCAGAATTGGCAAACGTATGCCATGTCAACTGCATAGCGGCAAATGTAAACTTCTGGATTGAATCTAAGTCAGATCAAACATTTACCGTGTAGACCATTGTTTGAACGGACTGGTATTGTACTTCTGCTGGACTCTTAGAAACTGTGACAATATTTGAGAAATATGCAACTTGATTTCAAAAGGTAGACTGATTTATCATACAATAAAAACCGCGAGCGCCTCACCATTTTATACCACCGTATTAGTACGTCGTGGCTGTGAACAGATAACACATAATTATGAGAAAAAATGGGGCCAAGTTGAGATTAATAGCACAAGATATCATAAGTCATCCTTGGACGTTACTGGTGAACAGACGTTTTCGAAAGCAACTTTATTGTTGAGGCCTGTGCTTTTATAGAGGCGCCACCTGTTCTTTACCCTGAAACGCAAACAGACGGTGCGCCTGCATCGCGTAACGTCTGGCTGAACGTACTTCAAATTGCGTTTGTGTGAATGATGAACTCGACAACGCCCGTGAAATGCCTTTGCCATCGGCTGTTGCAGCCAGGGATAATGCCGCCTTTGGTAACGTTGTACTACCTCCGACAAACAGGAAAGCCAGCGCTGGTGATATCTTTATAAAGAAGTGGATAAAGACGTATATACATATATGTATATATGTCTTTATCCACTTTATCCATATATATATATATATATATATATAGAGAGAGAGAGAGAGAGAGAGAGAGAGAGAGAGAGAGAGAGAGGGAGAGAGAGAGAGAGAGAGAGAGAGAGAGAGAGAGAGAAAGAGACAGAGAGAGAGAATCCATTTCAGTCACTTAAACATCGATTTGATGCCGCCTTTGGTAACATAGTAGTGCCTCCAACAAACGGAAACCCTGCGTAAATAAATGATTTGATAAAGAAGTGGATACAGAAGTGGAATCCATTTCAACCATGAGCACCACTTAACTGTAATTCCAAAATCACGCTTCTGTGGATCCTTCTGACTTCTCCATCCTTCATCCATTGTAAGCATCCATGGTGAATGATTTTCTAATTTTGTGCTTGAACTAATTTCAATAAAATACATTTACTATCTTATAATTTCCCAAAGAAATGTCTTCTGAAATTGACCATGACGTAGACGCTCATTACCGAATGTAATTACAGTCGTGAATTACAGATGTAATTCATCCTGTAATTAATTTACGGAAATTGTTTCAACTTCCGCCTACGTCCTAACATCTATAAAACTGTCTTATCAAGGCTAGGCATGCGGCAGGTTGCGTATGTTATCGATGATTAGAAAATCTATTCGTCATATTTAAGATCATTCATCTCTCTTCGCGTAACTTGGTTTACCGGGATCATTTTTCAAGAGTATTTGACTTTTCGACGAAAGTTATCGAAGTTATTAACTTTAATTAATTAGAAATTATTTCGTTGGTTGGGCAAGCTATCTAGCATGTTTTAATGATCATGCCACCAGTTATGACTTTTATACATATTACCTTATACTGCATTGCGTTGTATTGAATATAGTGGCTACGATTTATGCCAAGTTACTGAGATTGCAGCGGATGTCCAATGGTGTTTCCGTAAGAGAGAGCCTAACGGTGAAAATACCGCGGGTGAGCATTTCACCTGTCGGGTACAATCAGCTAAGTAATCCTGGATTGACGGAGATCAACGTATCGCAAACACACCTGCCAGATAACGATCCAAATACCATTGTGGATGATGTGCTTATAATCCAGGCGATACTCACGGTATATTCCCATGAATACGCTGTTCACTGTGCCGGTGCGGGGAGGATTGCTGTTGAAAACATGGATGGATCTCCAACCGTTCTCTCGAAGCGGGACGCAAATTTGCCTCATCAGTTAACACGTGTGCCTTTTCTTCGTTGCCCGCAATTTTCGGTGAGAAATGGGAAATAGAATAAGCTTGAACATCGTGGGACGAGTCTTAAATCAGCCAGAAACGAGCGCACAATGGAAAATTGATGGTCGAGGAGCATGGAGACGTTTCAACGGGATCTCATTTTCCCCCGACCAAATGTCTATTAGGAGTCCCCGGACTGCAATGAAGGGTATTATTTATCACCAATGTTGGAGAGAAGATGGTGGTTTGACGTGCGTTTTGCGGACAAGCGCGGAAGATTTACATACTGGCCGTGATGTTCGGCTACATAGGCCTTTCACGGAATGCTGTGATGGTTTGTATGAGATAAGTGAAATTGATATACTTTCCGCAACACAGTCAGCAGCTAACTGCGGGAAAATTCCACAGTACATTCGTCATTCACGAAAGCTTAGAAGGCTTCAAGTTTCTGTATTGCAGTTGTGAGCTGTGATCGCTCGATATGTTTTTACCGCGTTCCTTTGTCACAGGAATCTATGAAGGGATATATTTTCATACTTATAGAAATCGACCCTCCAATATCTTTTGGTATTAGGTCCTATTACCGCTGTGGTCCCTACTGGCATGATACTGAATAACCTAATTGTGGTGTTCAACACCTCCATACAGAAGAGTAGGCGGGAGACACGGACCAGCGACAACTATTTTCACAAACGATTTTCTCCATTTCTTGACATCAACGAACCGTGAAATTGTCCAGTGAACATTTTCATTGAACTTAAGAAAAAGTATGTGGTCGCTGTCAAAGGTGGAGGTCTCGTGTTGTACGTCATGTGGATAGATTCCATTTCTTTGATGAATGATTGTCTTGTAGAGAACGAGAAGAACAGCAAATCATAAAGGCTGTTCATGCAGCACAAAACTCCAAATCACCGAGTCATTTTATGTAAGCCATAATTTGACAAATGACAAAAGTAAGCCTGGATCCCGTTCATGTAGCAACAGAAGCACCATAGCTCTGTCAAAAGTACCAATCTCCATGGATTAAAAACTCACGGGGACAATTATGAAATATTCAGTACTTATTGACACTAGTCTAGTGTTTATCTAATAATTACAGACCCATATTGCTACGTGAATACTGTTGTATACATTAATTGTCACTTTTATCTATTTACTTCCTGTCATTTTTACCCAGGGTTGCCCAGCTTAGTGTTTCTGTTCCTGCCTCGCAGTGAGGCCCTGCGTCTAAAAGTAAATAAACGAGTAGTATACATACAGTCACACTCACACACAAACAAAAAGTAACATACAATAGATGATAATAATGGTAATGATGATAATGAAAACAATACCAATAATGATAACAACAATGATAAATAATGATAATAATAATAACAAAACCTGCTGACCACTCTGTGAAACGTTAATGATATGAAAATATCTTCAAACTAACTTTCGAAGAAGATACTCTTCTTAAGCTTTGACTTTGATTTTTACCACCTGAAGACGTCGTAGTGGATCCAGGTTTCATCAGACAAGAACTTGATGTAGCTTTGGTCGATAAGGTACACGCCAGCAATTTAGTGGAAATAAATTGGTTCTAGTCCATTGGCCATTGATAGGCACGTCTGAAACGAAGTGCCGCGCCAGATTGAGGAGATAGTAGTAGATAGCGCTCGGTTCGTTGTCGTCTCATTATTTCCCGAGAGAGAAATCGCGAGATTCACATCAATGAGCTTTTTAATGTTCCTCCTAAGTCTGTCCGCGTATTGCATATCAGAAATGGGAAAATCACTGCGTGGAGAATCTGACTTACTGAATAAGCTAGAGGAGCGCTCTGCTCTGGTGGATGGGGTTATATTGTATTGTTTTGCATTACTTAGTCAGCATTTCATCAGTTTGGGTGTGGTTCATCCGTGACTGGTTGGGTCTCCCACTGGCAGAGTGTACCAACAGAGCCAGAGGCAGGAGGGAATGGAGGAGGAAGATACTGGATGCCGCCATAGTCCCCGACCCTCAGGTAAAGGTAAGGGTAAAGGTAAAGAAATGTAAAGGGTGAAGTTCGCTCTTCTTATCCCCCTAATGTCCATGCTTAAGATATTTTATTTGTAGAGATCTTCCGTTTATTGATATGTTCTGTGGCACTACATTGTCCACAGTTTGAAAATCCTGTGCACAGAGATCTAGAAGTCATACATACTGACGATATCGGACTTATTCAATCCAAGCTTGGCTTGCGTTGCACAGTATTCGTTGTGATTTAATCTGACCGAAAGCAACACCAAGTGTATTCGGTAACAATTTCTTCAAGAACTGCAAAATACAAGAACTTTACGGATAAACATCACATATAACTCCTGAGCACTGTGAGACTGTGTCCCGGGGGTAATATAACATCTTATCTCCTTCCACGCTGAATGAGTCTCCAGGCTCATAGATGAAGCTAGTGAAGTGTGAACTATTACAGTTTTTCTATTTGATTTTATCTTATTTTGTTTCACTTACATCCATGTAACGGGCATTGGCCAAAAAGTGCCTACATGGATCCTCTGCTCATGAAATAGTAAAATGAGAACAAAAACAAAAGAAGTGAACTAATGATTACAAAGGTTACATACCAATAAGTTGAAACGAAATAACAAAACTAAGTAATCAGCATCATACCAAGATACACACGTGGGTGACAATAGACTAAACTAACCAACTTCCCCAGTATGAGAAAAACGTAGACAACATTGTCGAAAGTGAGGCAGTTTGTAAAGTATGGTGTTAAGTATAATAAAGACAATGTATTCAACAGACCAACGATATTCGATGATAAACTAGAGTCCCACGACCTCATAACTTCGCCAAATGATTTCAACCTTACTGACTGATGTATTATGAGTGTTTCTCATTGATTATGCAAATAGGGTCCCCATTTGCGTAATTCCTATCCAACGATGTTCACCTTTACGTAACTTCCAAACGCCACTAGTATGAAATTGCCATCACTTGCCAGTATGGAATCATAGTGGTTACTCATACATACATATACACAAACGCTGCGAAAAATGTAACCTTCTTGGTGAAGGTTTCAAATTCAATACTAAGCCAACTCATTGATTTTGATCATTGACCAACCAGCGCAGGGCAATCAATCAAGCTCTCTCATGTTCAAAAACCAAGCACGAGTCTACTACTACAGCGCGGAGCAGATTTTAATTAAACCAAGAGCAGAGAAGTATTTGTCAAAGATGTTTGATAAATAGTACCCATGTTAATGGTTCGGTCACATGTAATACGTAGTATGGTTCTACCGACGAGAAAGCACAAATTAAACCCTGTATGATTCCAGTAGAGTACATATTGGAGATTGTTTTTACACAACCAGTAAATCTCACCTGCTGGCGTTTCGCTGTCTGTCGGACACCTTCTTCAGAGCTTCTTCGGCTACTTATAGCAGTGAGAAGCAGTACTCCAGTCAGAAGTTCTGAAGAAGGTGTCTGACAGACACCGAAACGTCAGCAGGTGAGATTCCTGGTTGTGTAAAAAGAAATCTCCAATATCCTATGTTCTACCAACCTGATGAAATTATTTTCGAAAGATACTATAGTCTGGTTTGGACAGAATTGGTTTTAGATCTTTTCCATTCGAATGCTTGTACGTGTTCCGATACTAGCGTTATACAAATTCACGGACACCATATTGTTATTCTCCAAGCAGAGGCTTCGATCGAGAGGGGTAGTTTTGTCCGGGATTCTTACGTTCCAGAGGAGAGGAACGTTAAAATCCCGGACAAAACTACCCCTCTCGATCGAAGCCTCTGCTTGGAGAATACCATATTGTCACTTTAAATGTATTCTCTATCGATCGCAATTGTCAAATATTGTCATGTGTACAGTTGTCTGGTAAGCTCAATGCATTGTTGTAGTTGTTGCTTTCCACCAGCATAAAATAAGACTTTGGTTCTGGTTGCGTGTATTGCCACGCTTCACTATCAATAGTACACGTTACAAAGTCACTGACCAGACAGTAAAAGAATGACACACAGCCGCATTTGCCTGGAGATGTAAAAGAACATAAAGAGACAAATCTCTCCCCATAGACGAGAAGACGAGACAGCCACGACAGCCTGGTGCCAGTAGTGACAAATGAATCAAATATATTCTTTGGGCCACTGTGATTAGCCATATTTCTGGGCGCAGATGACAGGTAATATGTATTCATAATTCTTCAGTAATTCATATGTGCATCTGCTGTGGACAGTAGATAGTGACGGTGAAATTAGCTGGAACAGAATACCTTTTCCGAAGTTGCTTTCAGGCATCAGCAGTTTGGTTGCATCCACCATATATATCGTCCCAGAAACGTCTTTGACCTTAGAAATCTTACTATCTACGCCAAAGCGTATAGAGCTTCTGCTAGGCATGGTAGGTGTAAACGGAAATTGCATGAAACATTCCACGTCTTTTGATAACGATGATGATTCTCTTTGTCTCCCTTTGGCAATCGAGTCCCAGGAAACTACGTTGATGATTACAGGTGTACGAGGACACTGCAGCTGCCAAATCATGAAGAATTCTCCAGATTCGACGTCGCTGTTACCTTACTTGTCCCCTCAACAGGTATCAATTGAGAACCGAACATTTAGTTCTCTTTCCTATCCAGTACAATATACACCTCAGACGTATTGAAATGGTACATCTACCATCAAATGTGTGTGCGTGGTGGAATTTACCCCAGGTTCATGGCACAATCAGCTCCATTCTTACAGAATAAACTCCAACGTCGGTACAAAATCATGGATAAGAGCCATCCCTACCTCACTCGCGATGAGCCGCCGCCAAATTGATGGCAAACCAGTTGAATGAATGACGTGCTAGCCTTGAAACGAGCGAAGAATACCCCAATCGCAGCGACAATCCCTACTTCATACCCATTCAGTCGGAGAATGTGCCGATCGTCAGGTTACCCTGCTGCATCTGGTGCGAGCGCTGGCTGGTGTATCGCGGACAGGGCGGGCGCCATCATGACGTCATCATCTTCATGGCAACGAGCATCCTGACGCTAAAGAGACGACCGTTAATGGTGGCAACAACAACGGGGGGGGGGGTGGTGGGTCATGGCCGATCAAATTTCCTGCCATCGTTCAAGGATTTAATTCCTGACGTACTAAGAAGATTTTTTTAAACCCGGACGGAGCCATTCCTACTGCTGAGGGAACACCGTGTGCTGGTCTTGATGATTCTGGGAAACAGTCTTGGACATACCACCTCATGATTATTCCTCGTTGGGCACATTACCGCCCAGAGTAGCTGGAATAGACATTTGGGGCTCCCCTACCACTTATATTGTAGCACTTCCCGAGAATCAAGTGACGTTATAAAGTGCCTCTGTTTCTCTCCTGGCGCAAATGGCCAGTTCTGTCTTGACATTTTCATGATTGACTTCTTTAAAATCTTATGCAGTTTGTGTTTGTTTGTTTGTTTGTTTGTTTGCTTTTCTGTCTCAATTTTCTTCATTCTTTCATTCTTTCATTATTCCTTTCAAAAAAGGCAGGAACCTGCATAATCCACCTACTTGGTAACTTTAGCAATCAAACACCTGAGATGGACGATTGAGGTATCAAAGTGTCTGTATCGGGTTAGAGCTTCTCTGTCGAACACAAAAACATTAGAAAGGCTTCCAGCAAAGCAACATCCGTAAAAACGACAATAAAGCAAGTGGAATCACTCGATCAAGTGGCTTTCACATCAGGTTGCTCCATAGGACACATGATATTGACATTGTACAAACAGCCGTATGATTGATATTCATGCAAGTATAGTTTTGCGCTGTATGCTATTTCAATGAAGTACACATGATGTTAGAAAACTCTTACATGGACCCCATTGCGTAATTCCATTTCGCGCTTTGAGACACTTTATGACTCGAATGTTGCGCGGAGCTTACGGTTCTGCATAACAATGACGTAAAGCCATTCTCATTTTGGAGAAAACAGCCAGAAATGCCCAGTGAATACTGAATTGTACCTTAATGAGTATCACAGAACGTAAGGAAAAGTAGATACAACATCTAAAAGTTAACATGATATTGTAAAAACTTAGATTTCAGAAAATGTTAACATCCAAGATAGATAGATTTTGGAAATATCTCAGTTACAAGTTTTGGTACTTGGACTATGCACACCTGCAATAACTGACTGAGCTGCTAGGGGGCCCAAACCGACTACTTCTTCTTTACATCAAAAGCTATCTGCCACAAAAAATCAAGACCATGGTATGTCCAGGACGAAAGATACAGCGAAATTTGAAAGTTCTGCTGTTATACCAAGGTCACACAACAGGGGGTCCAAAATTGACCTTGACCTCCATCTTCCGAACGCCTACACCCACATCCCACCATCACAATCCATCCATAGGCTCTTAAGTTATATGAACCAAAATGTCTGGAAACACAAACACGGACCCACCAAAGACAATACGAAGTTAATGAGTGCTATATATGATCGGAACAGATGGAAAAGAGTTGACTCTTGTGGACATATCGATCCTGTGTCCCTCCTCAAAGCTACTTGATTAACGACCAGTATTAGCTCATGCATACTAAACACGGGTTTTAGCATTAAGCTTGTTAAAGGGATAATAGGGAGTGGGCTAAATTATTGAGATCGCCGTTCGGGACACAAGCAATGGACCGTTAAATACGATGTAACATGTATCTGCAGTGAAATATTCACAACACACTCACGGGTCTGCATGTGTTTAACAGCTGGAATGGAAGACGATTTACCAGGCCATCGTGTCCTTTCATTAATAAGGCATATACGAGTGGCATCTATGGTTCTACTTTGAATGATTCAAAGACTAGTCGTGGATCAGCCATAAGGTATATCATACAAAACCAGTCCGTTGTTGTGACGATTTATGAATTGATGTAAGAGAAAGAAAGAGAAATAGAGAGAGGGAAAGAGAGCGAGATGGTGTACTCATTTGAAAACACGTAATCGAAAACGTTTATCTTTTAAAAGATCATTTGACTGAATTGATGAGTCGACCAACCATAGCTGTGGAGTTTGCGTTTGCTGTCCGTCATTTGTAGCAGCCCTATTCTGTTCACCTTAGTCGACCCTACTTTAAACATAGACATTTGAAAAGGCAGTTTCGCGAATGACTGTAGAACATTTGTGAAGGGCGTAAGTCCATACATGTATCTAGAATGAAATCTGTACAGTACCAATGCGAGCATACAGAGCTCGAGCTTGGATTTCCGCTACTTCAAATTGTGATTGGCGACAGATTACCACTCCCATACTCTCCGCCCAGAAGTCTCCGCATGGCTTAATGTATGTAGGGAGCACGTGAAGTATTTTGACGAGTGAATGGCGCTGTTTCACGCCAACACAACCTTCTTCATTTGGAGTGCAAGTCACCATCGACCGGCCGACATCTCCATTGAACCCCCATGATGAGCCTTTATTAGCGTTCCAAAGGGTCATCGGACATTAATACAGCCGCACCAATACATGGGAAGGTCGGTCGATATGGGGGACGCTTCCCGAGAAATCGCTTGACAGCAGGGAAAATTGGCAATCAGACGGAAGAATGTTGGCGGGAAGGGAGTAAATCAGCGTGAAAACCACGCTTGTCTGATTGTGATTTCCTGGGAGTTTTGACCATTGTAAAGCACCCCTCTCACCAAGGAGGTTATATAGACTATATAACCTCCTTGCTCTCACTGGACTCGCGGCACGCTGGCGGCGTCGCTGCGTCCTAAACTGGATTTTTATTACCCATGATTTGGGTAATGGTAATATCATTCAAAACGTACAAGTATGACCAAAAAGACTACAAAACACACAAAGCTTAAAAATATTCTATTTTTGTCGATGAAATTCGTTGAGTGCTTTGTCAATTCGATCGGCCGCAGCGACGCCGCCAGCGTTAAGTGCCGTCCAACTCTGCGCTTTCGTCAGGGAGAGCTCGATACAAGATTATGCTTGGTTCTAACGCACACCGATCACTTTCCATGGGATCTTTTTATTTATTCATTTATCTATGACATCTATTTATTCAATTTTCCAAACATCTGAGTATCCCCTTCAACAATATTGTTGATTTCCAAGTGCGTCTAGAGAACGAAGGGACCAATTGGTACATAGATTATATAACAGAAATTGAGCGTATGTACAGAAATTAATTAAGACATCATGAATATGGAATAAATGATACAACAACTGCAAATCGTCAAATCAGAGACGTAATCCAACATCAAGTCTACTAACCGTTCATATGTCATATGTCGTTGGAGGTCAGAGGTCTGTTTCTCATGGCTGTTTGAAGTCTTCTTGTGTTGAAACCTGTCTTGTATTGTCTGGCAGCTGGTTGAAGTAGTTCGTGCAAGATCAAGGCCGTAACGGTATTACCCACTCGTTGTATCATCAACAGTTGAATTGCTGTACAAATAAACAAATACTTGTAAGCACTTTGAAAGTTTGATTCAGAGTGACGGCGTAAACTTTCCTTCAGCGAATTTTTAGCTCGTTTTTCATGAAATAAAGAAGAGCTATTTTCGCCCGTACCAATTCCTCTCTAACGTGCTTTTAATTTCCCTGCGGTTCTTTGATGCGGTACCAGCAATTGAACCGCCTATCTTAACGGGGGCGGCGTTTTCCTGTGATTAAAGACGCTAACAACATGTAGAGGCGAAATGTGCAGAGTGAGGTCACAGCTAAACTACGGCGCGGTAAAGCCCTGCCAATCTGTTGTCACTAATCACTGCTTTCATCCCCTGCGACAGCGCTACAGCATGGCAGTTTATCTCAGCATGGTAGTTATTCACATACAATCAAGCAGTACAGACCTTTTGGTGAATCTAGTACTGTAAATGCATAGATGTTAGCGGTGGTTTTATGTTCCCGGTTTTCGAGGTGAACTCTCCAGCGCGAACTTAAAGTATTTTGCCCACCCACCACTGTAGCGCTACTATTGTTTCAAACGCGAACTTAAAACCACCGCGAACAATCAATTTTCTCCTCACCTCGAAATTAAAACCCCGCGAACTTAAATGCATTTACAGTATTTGTATTTGACCCTGAAGTCTTACTCTTGATAATCGCTGAACTTTAATTACTTTTGACATCAAGTAATCTAAAGTAGTGAAAACTTTGTCAGAATCGTCAATTCTAATCTAGTTTATGTTGGTTCCAAGTAATATTCCTGGTAGTGATTGAATTGCAGATCAATTATGAACTTTATTTCATTTTCGAGCTAACAAAATTACATTCTGCTATGAGTCACAATGCAATAAGTCCAATTTCTGACAAAAGTGTCTCTCAATTAATCAGTCACGAACTAATCTTTATAAGAAAAACATCTTTAATTATATATTTGGATAATTCAATTCCTACTGCTACTATTTCTTTGTACTAGTATTTGGAGTTCTGTAACAAATAAGGTCAAGTAGAAGAAATTATACTTTGAGCAGTGATTCTGTTTTGCTACTAGAGTCCATTCCAAGTCACGGTGAGGGTTGTTATTGTCATAATTTAGAAATATTTTCAATTTATTGTAATCATTTGTGTAAGAGATTTGATACTTTGAAAATATTTTGAATATGATTTAACGTTATAGGTGTTTAGATATCATTCTAAATAAAGAGGTTTTTGTGCAGTAACTTTCAAAATGTTTCCAAACTATCTAATTGAATTGAATTTAGAACAATAGTCACTTTTATATTCTTTTATTAGAAATTATAAAGAATTATTACAAATATTACTCCAAAAAAATCTTGGTGACTTGTAATGGACTCTATGTCTTCAAGAAGTGTCCATATGGAAATGAAGCCTGCACCCTGTTTCACTATTGACTAATGCATGCGGACTTAACAACAAAATTGATGATCAGAAGAGTCGTTGTAGACACTGTAATTTCTCCTTGGTCTATCAGTACTTCGGATCAATTCCGGGGATTCTCACCCCTGCAAATCAAAATGGTAATGGCCTGATTTCATCACAACCTTTGACCTGATCCTGACCCCAACGTGTCGACATATGTGCCTGACATCTGATTCCGTCCCGTGAGGCATTGCAAGGTGAGTAGCCAGGGTGGGACGCCATTACGGAACGTATTGGCAGGAGATGTGGTCGGCCATATTTTACATCCAAGGTTATCTGGAGGTCATCTCCGAACCCGCAGGCAGTCACTCTACACTCTGAAAGAAGCAACTTAAATGATGCTAATCTGCAATTATAGCTCTTGTAGAGGAACTGTCAGAAAGTTTGATGTTTAGCAAACTGCAACGAAGCTTGGCAAGGTCTTCTATCATCGCCTTTAAAGAAGTTACACTATCTCCTTGAAGATAGAAAGAAGAGACAAGTCTTTCTTCTAGGTTTTCGTTTAGGAGAAAATACCTTCGGCCAGAAACATATGACAGAAATACGTGCTTTGTTATTGCCGGTGCAAGCCTCTCTACAAGTGTTTATTTAACCTTTATCTAACCTTGAAAGTTTACACTCTTCGGCCGAGGTTGTTTTTCAAGAGTTCAAGGGAGGAGATCAGGGGTCTTTTTAACATACCATCAGAAAATATAACAAAACCGTTAATTCTTAACAAAGATAACGTTACATTCAATATTCCATAGTCATATTCCGTATATGAATTACATTTGTCTCTGACAAAGAACTGCAGACATGATGATATTTTAATCAAATTTAAACTACTGGACGAATGTTTGAGAATTACAGAAGTTTCAGTGTTGCAAATAAGATTCCTTTCATTTTCACTGATGAAGGATGCCGGTTGGCATTTGAAGTGTCTATAATTCTCAAGCAATTGGTCAAAGGTTACGATTTAATTCAAATAACACCATTCCTTCCTGGATGTCTAACCTTCATAAACGTAACTACAGACATGATATCAGTGATATCACCGGGTAGTGACAAACGAGCACTCATAACTTTCACCCGCAGCAAAGCTGTTAGCATCAAAGACACGACGGAACGCCGCAGGGTCGTCTATGAATAGGTGAGTGAAGGAACTTTAATGGAACATAACCCAAATCCTTGACCTATTAGCCATTGCCTGGTCAGTACATGGATGTATCAAATGTCATTTCCGTTCTGCGAAACGTAGCTATTTGAACACGATCCACACGCGATTTGATCATTATTACGCCTGCTATCATACTCTATCATGTGTCCATGCTAGGTCGTAGCTATTCTGAAAAGGGAAACATCATCTTGGTGCTACACGGACATTTCAGCCCACTGTATTTCCTGCATGTGCTCAAAGCCATGTATAAAGCTTAAGCTTCCGGTCATGCAGAGGCAAATGGCTGTCATTACATTGCGTTGAACATATTTTACCCGCAGGATAGGTTTTGTGCTCCGGATGTGCTTATAGGTGTTTTTCATTTCATTTATCTATTTCATTCTATTCATTTTACCAGGGTAAAATCACACTCAGGCATGTGGTCTGTTTTTCAGGTGTCCCTGGACACATACATTACTCACAGAACACACCACATATTAGGTAAACATAGCAATTTAGGTCAACTAACAATAGAAATAACATACTACAGTCCCTTTTCGTATAATACCTGTTCAAATTACGCCACATATTTGCACAAACGCGCTCATGTATACAACTGGACGCTGTGGTTGGTATGATATTTCCTTTGAATATGTAGACACACAAAAAGATTTTTAATGTTCCCATTTTTCTTTTCCATTCCGATCATTCATTAGGAGGTTTCTCCTTGCTCTATTTAGCCTATTGTAAGGAAACGATTTGTCAATATTTTCGATTGGATAAGCCATTATAACTTCATGAAGATAGATCTTCAATTCACCAAAGTAACCTTGGCCAGCTAAGAAACGTCGGGGCACCCATTGAAAACGGTAAATCGGTGGTCCATATGATTGTAAGACCTGAAGTAAGACTTGATACCGTAATATGACACCATAATCATTCTTATTTCATGAGCTTGTCTATATCATTAGCATAATGTACTTTCCCTATGTATCGACTTTGCGATATACGCCGGAAGCCTAGCCTAGTATCAAAAGCAGGTTCCTATAGGCGTAACACATCGGTTTTGTTTTATATAAGCTGTGTAAGACAGGACTGGTGTTGCATCAGTGTTGGCGGTGGGATTTTGGTGCTGTAACCCATCGTTCAGCACCATGGACAGCAACACACTGTTTTTTGCATTTCTTAATTTCACTTGACTTATTGGGTTGTATAGAAAGACATAAAGCCAGGGCTGCCCAACTAGCCGGAGGCTCTTTTAAACAGTTACCTGTGTGCGAAAGAACTTGTACTACTGCATGTCAAACACGGTGGAAGACGAAATACATTTTATTTCAAGTTGCCCCTTCTACGATCAAGAAGGAAAGGCTCTGTTTAAAGAGGCCGCCAAATTCCATCCAAATTTCTCCATGTTTACAGACAAAAAGAAAACTACTCTCCTGTCAACATCACAAAACCCACACATTACAGAAAAAGTGGGATCATTCGTCTTCCACTGTCACGGAAAAAGAAGTCAAACCCCTATATAATGTCCTTGATAGAATTTAGTGTTAGTATTTAGACTAGAATAGTCACATGCTATATTGTTACCAATTGTCTGTCCGTCCTTCCATGTTACATGTACTTGCAATTAGCCTACGGGCAAGAACTTGCAATTAACTTATATTATAAAAGCTAGCCCTGGTAACAGGACAATATACAATACAATACAAACTGTTACAATGCACAGTCAAATGCCTTTACATAGTTACTTTACGCATTAAAGTTTCAATATAAAATGTGTTGACCTGAATATAGCTCATGCACTATTCCTATACGTTGAATAATCATTATTGTACGGGGAACATGTTAAACAGGAGCCTGAGGGTGGTCGAGATTTTCGATTTCGATAACTTGCTGATGGTATAAAAAAAAGGAGGAAATTTGTGAAAAGCTGCGTGTAGACAGTGGTCGTGCTTATGATGGATATCAAGTCTCAAAATTCAGTTCGCCATTATGAAATTAAAAACGCGCGCCTCAAGGCATATCAGTGCCTTAATCTTTTTATCAGTCTGTTTCACTAATGAGGCCGACATTCGGGCGCCTTTGGAGAAACAGAAAACAAGTTTACAGCTCACGAAGTGATTAGAGTATTTTTCATGTCTGAGAGCTTCAACAGTCCGACGTGTTTTAACTGTGGACGTCTTACAGAACTTAATGATATTCATCTTATCATTCTTGTAATCGAAATTTGTTAAGTTAAAAGGAGGAGGGCTTCTATAAGCCTTGCAGGCTTCATCCCCCTCCTCCACGTTTTTATTGTACTTCTGATTATTTCATTATTGCTTTCTGTTTTTATGTGCGAATAAAATAAAACAAACAAAAAACAAACAAATGACGTCCTACAAGCAAGATACAAATAGAATTATAGAAATACTATCATGGCTGATGTCCACATTCTATTGTTGATGATATGGCACAGTGGCCTTGTGGTTAGGGTTGTTGACTCAGAACCTATCCAGAGGTACCGAGTTCGAATCTCTGATAGGACTTAATACCAATTTTCTCACTTCACTCAGGTGTAAATGAGTACTTAGCTTCGGTTAGAGACGTCCCTTGGATGGGGCGTTGAAACGGAGATCCCGTGTTTGAGGAGAGCCACACTCATTTGTGAGAGCCACACTTAAAAAACCCACCACACTTATCGAAAGGAGTATGGGATCCATCCCCGTGTGATATAGATCTGTCCGGATATCCAGCTTGTACTGTTTATTACAAACCTGTTGCATATATGTTGTACGTGTGTTACGTCATGAGGCGGTTTAACGGGTATGCATTGCAAACAAACAAACAAATAAATTCAGAAAGGCTAGAGAGGAAAATTAACAATTCATTTAAGAAAATGACCTGTAAGATATCAATATGATGAAATTGTATATATGCCCATGCCTCACTCTTTTCGTTTATGTGAAAACTCCCTCTCTCAGAGTTTTAGTGGAATATTTTGATATACCGACATTACCTGTCCCTTCCTACATTAGGGTGTGTCGCAATTTCTCACCTGATGCTTTTAATAAGAGATTTCGGACAGGGCGAGGGAAAAATTGCCCATTTTGTGGCGACGTGTGCAATTTTTCCGAGACAAAGCTGGCGTCTGTTGGCGTTTCACGCCCCCAGGCCGCGCTGTGTCGACGTGAAATTCATCAATTTTATGGCTGCTTGCATGGGCCGGAGGTGTGGCAACGGTGGATGTGCCGCTAGTGATAATCTGGTTATTATTGCTTTCTGCCACAAAGACGTTAGGGTGGCAATGAAAATTCCAGCACCGGGGTCGTAACCCTAATATATTCTCACGGACCGGGAAGAAGCGATATTTCTGTTTCAATTGCAGTGATAACGTCTGTTCAAATGACTCCATACACCAAGGCCGGGTCCGAGCCATTGATGGAAGTCACATTGTAGTGTCACAGCGTCCGGACTTGCTATTGTTGTTCACCTTCACGGTGACCTTGTAGTGCCTAGCTATAGTGGCACATAGTTTTTTAGGGTAACGTTATACTAGTATCTTTACAGACAGGGGTTGCTAGGACTTCCTTTAAACGTGCTCGAGGTACCTTCTCGAACACAGGAGTCCCATCTTACGTTGCTTCCGAGATGCTCTTCCCAGGATTGAATCGGGGACTCCCAGTTAGAAACTAATTGAAGCCAGGAGCTAAACTGTGAGGCTGCTACCAGTTGAGCAACAGGGACATCCCCGGGTCTTACTGTACTGGGAGTGATAGATTTGAGAATACCAAGATTTGAGCTACTTGAAGCCCACCGCTGTATGCCCTGGATCTGTTCCCATTCGATGTGTGTTGGGCAATACGTCAATGGAAATCGACGCTACAGATACTGTTAAGTCGTTTTTAATGAATATGACCAGGTGTTTCCAGATGGTATCGACAGTTCGTGGGTGTTAGACCGACGGGAATGCGTTCGACAGCCATTCGGCGTAGAGGGGCAGCTTCGGGGCTCAAGTTGACCTTTTTTTTCTTTCGTCGTATTTGTTACCTCTACTGACAACGAGCGTTCATCAAAGTCGTTCACACATACCAATTGTCAATGACCATCCCTAAAGAAAAGTCCAATGTTCCTTTAGTAGTTGAACGAACGCCTTGACATAGACGAATTATGATAAACCGTTGACAGAGAAGATGTACTCTCCAAGCAGAGGTTTGGCTCCGTCTTGTTTTGGACGTCTCTTTCGGCGATTTATCAGCCTTTTTATTTTTTTCAGGTTTTCTTTTTTGTCCGCCAGCTAACAAAAAGAAAACCTGACAGCCCGATAAAAACGCCGAAAAAGACGTCTAAAACATGCCCGAGCCTAACAACTAGTTGGAGAGTAAAGAAGATGGTCATCACTCAATTTTCAAATGCGACGACTATCTCAGTTCGGAACGAAGGTACACTAAGATTTATCACAACGTACACCGAAGATGAAAGCAACCCTCTAAGCTGCACACATCTTGCCCTCTCAGTCAAGACCCCATATCACCCCTCTCATTCCCCAGGAGAAACACCTGTGGCCCCCGACGTCTGCACACAATCTGCCTGCTTAGTTTTAATCCAGCGCGGATCAATGATTTCTCGCTCCGACGACCTGGCACCTCCAACGCTAACCTTGACCGACCCCCATCCGTCAAAACCTGCCGCAGGACTCATAACTATCGCATTTGCTATCAAAGTTTCTTCATTCTGGGCCGTCATCGTTATTCAAAAAGCGAACAAATGATATTTGATAACAAACGAGCGAAGAGTCGCAAAATGACAATGTTGACAAAAGTAATGGATTGTATAGAAACGTAAGTTACCTAATTCTGTACTTTCACCATTTGTCCAAAAGCGAACAACTGGCATTCGATGACCAACCAAGCAAGGTGAATAATAGCTAAGTGACGATATCAGCAAAATTGTTGGATTGTATAAAAACAGACCGTATACTATTCAGAGCGTATTGATAGCTTCCATATTTTTGTAGATTTCTTATCACGATGTTGTGCTAAACTCTGTAAATTCGTATACACTTGTTTTAGGAAAAGGAAAGAGACAAGTAAACGGTTGCATAGCTTTAACGTTTTATGTGTAACAGTTGTGTTAACGACAGATTTAGTGGTAGCATACCTTTAGTTCTTTTGTTTGTCCCATTGTTCACCAGTAACGCTACAAGTAATGATAGTTACCTTTAGTCTTTCATGTAATAGTGAAACTACTGCACTTGGCCTATGTTGGCAAAAACTTGCAAGTAAAGATCAGCGGCAGCTAATGACATATTATTGAGATTATAAGTGATATCAATGCGACCGGCAAAAATAATTTCTAGACCTTTGAATCCCAAGTACGTTTTGTCTTGATTTAAATGATTCAGACGAAGCTCTTCTCTTGTCTCTATGTGTCTTGTCAAGCGACAGTCATTGGAGACGGGTAATCGGTACATATGTGTGTGCTGGCCCTTCTTTAATCTTCTGTCGACAGACTCGTTTGTCATTCACGTCCCGCGAGGTTGATTTAAGCTGCAAATATTTGTCACGCCGGTCCCGGGGTAAAGATTTCCGATACGTGTTCGGGCGCGACGAACACGGGTGGTTTGGGTACGTCTGAATAAATGCTGAGGTTGTAGTTAGGGGTGTTTACAATCTTGTGATTATGACGTAATCACCACCTATAGAGTGTTTTCAATCACGTGACGTGTTGTTAAACCTTTGTTAAACCTGCGTGGTACCAAATTGCGTGGTAAATTTGACTTGTTACAGGCACGTAACTATTACAGATGACGTCATAGTCACGTGACTGCAAACACTTCCCATCACGTCACAGGTCACGTGACATATGCTTCGGGTCATTTCAACTTGAGAAAGATCCGAGGACTGACCGAAAACATGTTGGTAAGCGTTTTACATTGTGCACGGTTATAGCGTATCCTATTATACATGTAATTCAAATTATAGTCACAGATAAACTTTTATTCGAATACTAGTATTTCACGTTAAGGGACACTAAATCAATTGGCTCCGACAAGGAGTTATTTCATTTATTCAGTCTGCTGCTTTTATCTTTCACAAAAATCAGATGTCTATGTTTACGTTTCAAAAGGTTTTTAAGCATTGGCAGTGAGTAATTTTATTTTCTGATTGAAAATTCCTTTACTGATGACGCAAAAATGTAAGATGCGAAACACTTTTGAATACCTTACAGATACAACAAATGATGAATAACGCGAATGTCGTATGATCCATTAGAAGCAGATGTATTTTGTGTAGTTTGAACGCGGCAAAACAATCTAAGATGTCCATTTTCAAACACTACAATGGCGACATCTCGCTGTGATGCTCTGAACTGCAGCAAATAGCAAATACCAGCGTTATGTTCAGAATTCTACGCGCGAATTGAGTCCAACAAATCAGTGCATTTGAGCAACCCTGATCTTCTTCTCCTTCATGTGCCGCAGCAGCGCCTTCGCTCGTGTCTCAATGACGTCGATGAGCCGTTCCACGCCGTGCCTGCCACCGCTCGCCTCCCAATACAGCCTGTCCGTGAACAGGGACTGCACCAGGTTCTGCCGCAACCGCCCCGGCGTCTTCAACAGCGCCACGGCAGACTTGGGAAACCTGGAAAGATACAACAGACAGTTTACAAGCTTCGGCAACAAGAAGACAGCAACACGAAGACAGCTGGCTTGGGATGAATTCGGTGAGCGAACCTTTAATAGGCCGTCACATGTAACGTTACCTCACACACAGTGAGTGAGAGGTAGTCTCCAAGCAGACCCAACGGTTGCAAAGACCCAACGGTTTCAAAGACCGTATCCAACTGGCAGAAGACTTCTCTGGCTGACTGGAGCTTCTCTGGCTAGCTTGTACGATTTTAGCACCGTGGAGATCTGCTTGGAGATTAAGTGAGAGGTGTATTGAGCTGAATGCGGTGAGCAAACCTTTGGCCTTCTTCATGTTGTACAGGCGCACTATTTCACACACGTGACAGCATGTGTGCCCTGGGGTGTACGCCTGTAAAATAGATTAGTTCATATTTGCTCCGCCTCGTTGAGGCATTTCTGGTTAAGTCACCCAGACTGTACTGGGCCCCGTACGGCATTGATCAGAAACGTATGCATGTTCTAGATTGAAAAGTTGACTTCTACTCGGTTAGCTTAGAATAACACTTCATCCACCATGCAGTGTTTGATTAGCTCTTGTATGCTTGTCCACACTTTTCTGTATATATTTGTTATATATTTGTTAAGTCATACGATAGCCGACCTTTACCTAGCTCTTCGAGATATGAATGTATAAAGATCTTTTATTCATTCATCCATTCACTTATTCATGCATCCATTGAAATAACAAAACCCCACGTACACGTCAATGCCCTCCAGTAACCTGTAGTTCAACCTTTTCTCGCTGACGTTGAACCTGACGTTGTTTTCCACCAGTACCAGGTGTTTGGTGTCTCCGCGTCGCTGAAGGATGTGGTCCAGCATTACCCTGTGGTCATTGTCACAGTCGCTGTGTGTCGCTTCTAAGACACATCGCTCCGAGGAAGAAGGATGAAATCCGCAACAGCTCCGGTCCAGCCGGTCATAGATCTGTGGAGGTTGTAGATAAACAGTCAGGAGAAACGTTCTGAATATAAGATAAGGTAACGAAGTTATCAACATCAAAGTAACACAGTTTATTCTATTGTAATTGTTGTTGCATACTGTAATATTATAATATTGAATCTGAGGTAATGTTAAAGCGGATGACACAATGTAAATTTGAGGAAAGATTGTGATGAGATTCTCTTTTGTTGTATTTTTATTTATAATTTCATTATGATGTACGAGCCGCCTTCTTCGTAAAAATCGATGGCAACATCAGGCTCTGACGAACTGATTAGAAAAAGTAATATGTCGAAATAGGGAAAGTTGCCGAGACGTTTCTTGCCTCCCCGCTTGTCTTGACGTGTTAGAGATGGGTGCATGTCAGGAAAAGGGACAACCAGAACAGTTACTCTGTGAATGATTATGTGGCTTTTCTGTTTTCTGCCCACCTACCACCTAAGGCTTCTTTCAATCACGAACTAACAGCCACCATGGGCACCCCATTTTCTCCCTACCGCGATATCAAATCACGGTAAGTACTATGCTCTGTCCCATGAAGCATAGTCTGGCAGGGATTCGCCCTGGCCCTTGCCATACTCTATCCCTGTCCTGGGAATATCACCGCAGCACGACGACACTAGAAACCTGCCCGAGTCTGACATATTTATCACTTTTCCACAGACGCCACATTATCGAGAGGTGACGACGCGTGAAGGTCGCGAGGGGTCGCTTCAGTTACGGGAAAGACTTTACAGGCAACGGTTTGTTGGGTATCCATTACATGCAACACTCTCTTACGGTCGCTTCTGTGCGGTCTTACTTAGGCTCGTGTTTGACAACAAGGAGGTTTTGCATTTAAGACAAAAAGCCATTGATGCCTATATGTTTACACACACACACACACACACACACACACACACACACACACACAAACACACACACACACACACACACAGAGATACATAAATGCATACATACCTACACACGCGCGCACACACACACACACACACACACACACACACAATCAAAGTACGCACTCAAACAAATATGCACACACAAGCACATACTTAAATTGTTAACTTTCTTAAACATGCAAACTTTCATTACTTTCATGCAACAGTATACGTTTAGTTCCAAAGCAAACGAGCATTGTGTGCATTCATGATAAAACATCATGTGCTACTGCTCTTTCCGTCAAATAGACCCCCCTCCCCCAGCCCATTGCAACATCAGTCTATGTGAGTATGTGTCATTCGATTATCGCAATCCATGACTCCTTGTCACAAGGAAAATGCCATCACAGATGTATCTGAACTACCAGACGCTGTGGGGAACTCTGATGAAGATATGTAAGGACAGCGTGTGAAGGGTACATGTCTGTGTGTGAGGACAGCATGTGAAGGGCACACGATATCACATACTACGAGGAAACTCTCTGTGACTGCGGGACTATAAATAGTCAGCAAACTTTGATGTTGAACTTCACATTTCATCTCCAACCAGTGGCCCATTCTTTGGATCGTTTTTAGTATGCCGTCATGATTTACTTAAACTCGGGACGGTCACGCCATATGAAGCCATTTGAGGACATACGACAGCATTCCCTAAATATGGTTTCGTTGAAAGAGCCCGTTTGAAAACTTTAATTGAGTGCTAATTTTACAGCCGCACGACAAAGCCTTTATGAATGCATAATAAGTCTTATTAGAAGAGAGAAAGCTCACATGTTTCCTACCGTGATCAAGGTTACCTAAACCCGGTCCCTCCACGCCCCAGAAAACGCCCTGCCCTCTTTAACTGATACCGGTGCAGGCAGCCAAGACAAACACAGACATCTGCCACCACCTTGTGTTGCTGTTTGCTGGGTAAATATATTAGGCCAGGCTTGGAAAACTTCACGATTTTGTCTGGCACTGTTTAAAGGGCTTCCAATGTACATGCATCATCTGCCTGTCTGCAATATATATGGTCATATATGAAGAAAAAAGACAGAGACGTTGGTAAAAGAGACAGACATATGGAGTGAGACAGAAAGGGTGGGGGTTGAGGGACCACGAGAGAACGTTTGAGAGATATGGAGAGAGAGAGAGAGAGAGAGAAAGAGAGTTACATGGGAATGTGGGATTGAGGGACTGCAAGAGAGGGAGAGAGAGAGTGGCTTAGTATTAGACACTAAGTCTAACCACCCCCTCCGAACAGCTAATGTCCTGCTATGAGACCTTCTAATCATAATTCTTCTCTTGTAAACAACTTGATTAGAATGGCTTCTTATTGTGTTTCTCTGTGTACTATTGATATTCAAAATCCTCCTTGGCTAATACAAACCAGTCTGATATATCTCGCCCCGTCCCCTAACAGATACTAATGGTTGATCTGTACGACATTTTACGGGAAGGCTCGGTTGACTGGTGATAGATTAGTTGCCCTGTGTTCTCGTGTGGCAGGGGTAGAGACAAAATAGGGCAGCGATGACAAATTCTTCAGTTCACCCCAAACTTCACATGTGTTATAAGTCATAACGTTTCAACATGGATTATTTCTGCTTCGTTTGACGCGTGCCTGGGCCGGTAAAAGTGGTTATGTTTTGTCGGAGCGATGTGGTTCTGGAAAGAAGTGATCTCGACCCAGTTCAGCTTAGAGAAAACAGATGCTATGTACAATACTAACAGGTTCGTTGTAACGGAGAAATTCCCATAGCCCTTTTCGACAAGCACAATGGACAGTGGACCACGGCTTAACGTCCCGTGCTAATGACTGCGAACCTTTCCAGTAGCGTGCATGTCGGGTGAGCGACACAGCCGGGATTCGAATTCCCGGCTTCTTGGTCCAGAGGCAGGGTCACTAACCACTGGCCTACGCACGCTACGGAAGAGGAACAAAAGTTTGACATTGAATTTTTCTGATCAAATCCATCTGGGTTTACTGGTGTGATGACAAACCTCGCCACAATAAGCGATCGTTCAAAAATTATCAATTTGACATTTCAAAACCCTGCTTTCCAAAATATCACGTAAGATAACGTCGGATCCAATCAAACACGTAGTTTACAATCCGCTGATTGCTACCATATGAATTCTCCACGCAACGTTGAAATATTTATTTGCTATTTCACGACAAGCCGTAAACTGGGGGATGAAATACTGTTAATGTTGAAATGTTCGCGGTGATTTTATGCACACGGACCTATTCACCGCCAACATAAAACCACCGCGGAAATATTCGCTCTGTCTTCTTGCCGCCTACCCCTTTGTTTAAACCGAGAACTTAAGCCACCGGCGAACACTCCCTTTCCTCGCTACCGCGAAATTAAACCCCCGCGAACTTAACTGCAGCTACAGTAGGCGCGCGGGAATTTTCTTGACACCACCGGGAGGTTGGCTTCCGTGAGAAAAGGGTTTTATGCAGTTGTGTTGAATTCCCCGTACGCTGATCTGCCGATGTTCAAAGAAAATCGCTCGGTCATGATTAACTGTACACAGCCAGGTCAACTAGTGTTATGGGGCTCGTCTCAATATACTGGCATTCTTTCAATCACTGTTGTGATGTTTCAAAAATTTCGTCGCATGAACACTTAATTCATACTCCTCTCCTTAACCTGTTAGTGCATGTAGGCGTGTATTTATGTATGCATTGCAACCCGGCAACACACCATCAGTACTAGTGTTTGTACTGAAGAGTACAAGCTGCATGCCAAGGCAAATGTATTTGATCCATTCACACCAGGATGGACCCCTACTCATTTTTATAAGTGTGGCGTTTTTTTAACGTGCTCGATGTGTGGCTCTCCTTATACACTGGAAAACATCTGACGTCCTATCCGAGGAACGTCCCTAATCGAAGTCAGGGAGTCATTTCTACCTGAGTGAAGTGAGGATAGTCGTTTAAAGAACCTTTCCCAAGGGCACAGCATCGGTGTCATGTCAGCGGATTCCAGCCCAGGGAATTACTCTCTGGGTCGAACACCCTAACTTAATGTTTGCAAGATATGAATATAACAAATGTTAAAGAGGAGAGAGAGAGAGTGAGATGTGCAGTTACCACTCTGCACGCCTCCCCTTGTTCTTAACGTTTACTTGTGCACATGTCAGTCTTGGCGGTCTAGCAAAACACGACCTTCCATCGTCATCACAGGAGGAAATTATTTAGAATGAAAACAAGCCAAGACTTTGTTTTCATTCTCAACTGGTGTTATTTCAACTTCTCTATAATGAGGTGCCACATGTGGTAGTGGTGGAGATGAATATTCTTTGACCCAGTAAAAACATTGGTCGGGTTACTTAAGAATAAGATACGAGCGCCTTTAGTACTACAGTCAAACTACAAGTGACCACCTCTACAGAAGGACCACCTGGGCAATGTGGTCACTTTTTTTTTATTGACACAAGTATTAAAAATCCTGTCTGTAGTGACAACCTGTCCACATAGACCAGATTTTCCTGGTCCAATCAGTGGTCTTCTTGAGCAGTTTTGATTGTATTGGTGGAAGTGATCTCGAACCAGTTTTGCTCACTGAAGAGCTATTCTTTCAGAGGCCTTGACAGAGAAGACAGACGCTATGTACAGTATTTAGAGGTTCATTGTAACGGGGAAATTCCCCTAGCTCTTTTCGACAAGTACAATGAACAGTGGACCACGGCTTTACGTCCCGCACTAAGGACTGCAAACCTTTACAGTAGCGTGTATGTCGGGCGTGCGACAACAGCTTGGATCCGAACGTCCAGAGGCAGAGTCACAAACCACTGGAGTACGCACGGTACCTTGTGAAAGCTAACCCGTCTCTCTCAACCACAATCCTGTCGTGCTGATAACAATAGCTAAGATCAAGATCTAAGATAGCAGGTAACTAGAGAACGGATAACAAACTTCGGAAATGGAAAAGTTGTAGACCGTTAAACATCGCCTGAAATGACCAACTATGTTTACTCTATTTTCAAACATTTTAGGGGTCATTGCGTCTGGTCAGGGCCAGAAAAGATTCGTTTACCCAAAGGTGATGGTGTAGCAAAATCTCTTGGCAATGTTGCATTCCCCTTTTTTGTGTCAACTTTAGATATACCATGTTTTGGGTCCATGGTGAGCTCGCTAAAACGCACACAAATTAAAGTGTTGAAGGCGACAAAGCTGTGATGATACATGTGACAAAGTCAAGGGCAGACGCTTACCTGTAGAAGAAAGTCGAGCATAGCCATCCGACACCATTCTGAATGCAGCACGTCGGTGCAGTGATAGCTGCTAGTCGGTCGCTTGCTTTTACTCATGGACCCCTTCCCCCAACAATGGCTCTTTAACATCTGTTGGTACGTATTCCAGTGAATGTACATGGTCGAATGACCACTACCTGTTATGAGAATGGAGGGGTCCCACAGACTAACAGGTCGGATCGTAAGTCTTCGTCGCAAGTCGTTGTCGGTCGTGAAAGATCGGGCAACCATCGGTAACGTCCGGTTGATCCCGAGGACACGATCGAGGTGGAAGGCGAATACCTGATTTAACCTCTTTTCGTCATCGACAATAACGCAGTGGTTTTTACATTCCATGGCACTGATTTCGCCTTCTTCGGTCAGCAACGTTTCAGACTTTTCTCCAGCTCTTACAGTGCCCAAAGTCCACCAGTCAAGTCCTCTTGTGTCTTTCCCAGCAAACGTCATATTCTCGTCAGCTAACCTGTGCATGTCCAGCAGGTCAGATTCCGTGAACCACGGAGGAAGTGCGTAAACTCTGATGTTCTCCTTTTTATCTCGTCTGTGAGCTACTGTTCTGGCACTGCTACCTCTAAATTTTCTACTTTTCTCGGTGACGCTAAATCGCGGCTGTGCGTTCTGGGCAACTTTCTTGACGGTGAACGTTCTGAAATGTTTTCTGTTGTAGTCGGGTTGGAACGTCAAGTACCGGACGTTTCGACGCGGTCCCTGGGTGTCCTGTGGGTATGTACCCCCGCCGACATCTCGCCCGGAGATCGGGGAGGGCTGTATGTTTGTAGGGTTTACCAGGTCGACACTACTCCGTGGCTCGACACGAGCATTTGACATGATGCCATATAACACACACACCACCATGGCGTTTGTGAGAGCGACGAGAGCCAGGATTGTCTTCAGGTCCCGGGGACGCATCTCCCTCAGAGCCCGGGAGCCCAGCGCCGCCGCCAGGCCTCAGACCGGCACGGCTGCCAGACACGCGTTCCTAAAACAAACACTCTCCCCACAAAGAACACCAACGGGGCAGCAAACAGCGTGTCCAGATCATGATAACTCATAACATGCCCACGTGCCTGAGGTCACTAAGACGATACAAACGTCGTACCGTTACTCGCGACGGCTTCTTGACGCATCCGCTCACCCGCGGAGACGTTGAGACTTTCCCAGTGACTTGGAAAGTCTTCTGTACACGCCCGGGGCACTTTGCTGACAGTAGACGGCACGTTGCTGAATAAGAAAGCCGCTATACGAGCCGACCCCGCTAAATACTCTCCATCATGAGCCTGGTAGTTGTAGCGATCGCGTGACAACAGCCATAGAGGGAGGAGACGCCTATTTCATCCGTTCTCTCGTGTAGAAATATTAACACATGACGGTAAATACCCCGGGTGAGTAGGCCCTGTCCGGTCGAGCTGTGCGCTCGGTAGATGGAAAGACTAGAATGCGCTCCCTGCGATACGTGACGACAGATGAATGAGAGGTTGGCGGTAGTTAAACCCTGCTTTCCGCCCGGCAGGTGTTTATCTTGGGAGTAGCCTTCTGGAGGCAACCGTGGCCTCATTCCCGCGTGCTCGGCGCGTATAATGATCACGTCTCCGCACACAAACATGACCTCGGCCTGCCCTCTAACCGGCATGTAGGCTTTGTATCGACCTCTGTCGGATTCCTGGACGAAGTGCAGTGTGAGGTGTCCTCCCGACCGTGCCTGGAACACAAGCGAGTAAAGTGAGACGTCTCAGTCGGTGTCAGGTGCTCCAGGTACGGTGAGATCTGTCAAACCTTGAGGGAAAACAGTCCACACCCACTAGACAGGTATGTTGAAACCCCGGCCGGCTTCAGAGACATGTAAGACAAAAACAGCTCTCTATACTGACTTCTATAATGAATGCCAATCCAACGCTAAGTTTCAGCAATGAAAAGTATCCATCGAGGCCAGGTAGAGTGGTGCGCACTATCGTTTGGTCTTTGGTGACTACCCTTCGGGGTCAACTACTATCGTATGGTACCCTTCGGGGTCAACTAATTTTAAATGGTCCACCTTTACCACAAAAAAAGGCTAAGTTTCAGCAATACAACAGTTACCGAATGTTGTTGAAATGGTGACGGTGATGTTGTTGGGTGTCATCGTGCTCACGTACTGTGCAGTCGACGTGCACGTGGGCACCACTCGTGGGAACCTCGCCCCAAAACAGGCCCTCGTGTTATGCACCGCTAATCTCCAAGCAGATGTATGGTCAGGCTCATTATGTTATGCGTGTTTTATACTAGCCTGGCCACGGGAGCGACCGAGAGAGCTAGCGGAGTAAAGGTAAAAAAGGCTGACACCCAGGCTAGTTCTATAGTGGTCTGCGTTTTCCTATCTTAGACAGGAGACGAAATTATTCTCCAATCAGAAGTTCGACTCCGGCTTATTTTTGGACGTGTTTTTACTCATTTTAGGGGGGTTTGTCGGGCTTTCTATTTTGTCCCGTTCTTTTTTTTATATTCAACGACCATGATCTATAAATTCACTCTGACCAAAAGTAACAAAATACTTACTCATTAGTAGAGGGATAAGTAACGGGCGGTGAGCCCGATAGGTCACTAGTCGTCTCTGTTGCCATACGAACCTTTTACGGCAACAATCCAAAACGAAACGTACCATTAGGCACAAAACCTCCCAGGTGTGCCCCAGTCACGGAAAGGAAGCAATCTATTATCGGTGCGACAACAAGCAAGGGTTAAGAAATGTTTATTTTATATGTTCGGAACTTTGTGAAGTTCCGTTTCAGTACAAACATTTTATCTTCAATTGGCTGACGTTTATATATTCGATCGGCTAATTTCTTAGCATCTACCAGCCCCGTCCTATCGCTGGGAAAATAGTAGAAATCGGCCGAGGTAGTCCGCTATACGGGGTAGTCCGCTATACAGTGAAGCTCCAATATCGATAATAGCTTCACTGTATAGCGGACTACCCTGTATAGCGGACTACCTCGACCGATTTCTACTATTTTCCCAGCGATAGGACGGGGCCTGGTAGAGGCTACTAATTTCTATCTTCTTCCACACATTCCCCATGTCTGGCTCGTTAAATGAGGAAATCTCTTTCATCGCCTTGTGAGACTCTCGAGTGTCCCGTACAAAAAAAAAATGAATAATATTAATGAATAATATACTAGTTTCCACAGTCGCTGCGCTGGCCACAGACGCTGCGCTCAGGCCAATGAAACCCTATGGCGGCCAACCTCCACTGGTGAGAGTAGCTATAGTCTGGTATAGTAGTTATCCCTCACGCTAGTCTCTGCCACACTAACTACACTGGCTATTGGGAGAATAATTTGCTAGTGGCCACCATAGGATTTCAGTTGGAGGGGGAAATGTTAACCTCTTCTGGCCAATTACTAGTATTCCCCTTTTAGCCGAATTCTACGATCTTTATACCCCGTCGGTATACGGCCTGGAATCCAAATCTATTATAGCTCCCGAGTCTCCAAACCCATTATAGCTCCCGAGTCTATCAGCAAATAGAGAGAGCGGAGAGAGACTCGGGAGCTTATGATAGGTTTGGATTCCAGGCTACCGTCGGTAGGCTTGGCGG
The DNA here is from genome assembly GCF_035083965.1 of Branchiostoma lanceolatum. Classification (NCBI taxonomy): domain Eukaryota; kingdom Metazoa; phylum Chordata; class Leptocardii; order Amphioxiformes; family Branchiostomatidae; genus Branchiostoma; species Branchiostoma lanceolatum. The sequence goes on from NC_089735.1 coordinate 4,483,199, forward strand.
AGGCTAACCTCACGTCCCGATAACTGTTGTGCGTCTGTGATGAATAGACAGGGTGCTGACAGGACCACCCATGTTCGCCATGAGAGTCCGGACAACCATGACAAGGTTACCTCCTACTGCAGGGTCACCTGTCATCGTTAGAAAACATTACAAGACCTGGTTTTCCTTTAAAGGGCCTGCCTGGTCACTTTCGCCGTAGATCGTCGTACGATTCTAATGTCGTAGGATTTCCAAGCCGAATTTGTCAGTCACTGACAGGACCAACGGCCGACAAGGAGTTTTTGGGAAACAAGACAACTGGATATTCAAGCGTACGACAAATGCAAGACAATTCTGAGTTTGTGACCGCCCGTTACAGGTGAAAAAAATTACACGTCGCATATCTGTCGCATTCAAAAGGTATAGAACTCTTTACAATGCCCCACGGAGCGTTTTATCTTTCAGTGTATCCCTCTGGGATTCAGAAGAGGTATTAATCGTCTTTGTGTTTATGCTTTGTCGGGAAGATACATGAATGTACTAAAGCAAGGAGGTTAACATTTTAACCTCCTTGATATAAGACAACAAAACTGCACTTTAAAAAAACTGCTGGGGCCAATTTTGTTTTAGACTTTGAAAGACAATAACTCAAGACGAGGTTGATAGATCGTTATGATTTTCGGTATGTGGATAGCTACTAGTATTTAGATTTGATATATAACGTTTCTCATTATGCACCGTGCATTCACCCATGGCACTTGCAGCCACCCTTTGCTATGCACTAATTACAATAACGTTTATCATGGCCATGGCCACCTTGAATGGTACGTAAATGTCATCATGAAGCCGTCCGCATTCGAACTTTATCAAGCCAGTACAGGATTGAAACGGAACTGAAGATACAACATGTATCTGCCTTGGCATTAGCGCCACTAGGCGAAATCTATCAGTAATGCAAAGCTTCAGCGATGAGTGTCGGCTTCTTTACACAAGAACGTTGCAAGAAACGTTGGTCACAGTAGATTTCGAAAGACATTGGCAACTTGGGGAATATAATCACCTTATGACCTTTTATTCT